>NC_088650.1:0-82500 GCF_964019385.1 Sycon ciliatum
AACCCTAGATAGCATGTCCTGAACCCTAACCCTAACCCTAACCCTAACCCTAACCCTAACCCTAACCCTCACCCTAACCCTACCCCTAACCCTAACCCTAACCCTAACCCTAACCCTAACCCTAACCCTAACCCTAACCCCTAACCCTAACCCTAACCCTAACCCTAACCCTAACCCTAACCCTAACCCTAACCCTAACCCTAACCCTAACCCTAACCCTAACCCTAACCCTAACCCTAACCCTAACCCTAACCCTAACCCTAACCCTAACCCTAACCCTAACCCTAACCCTAACCCTAACCCTAACCCTAACCCTAACCCTAACCCTAACCCTAACCTAACCCTAACCCTAACCCTAACCCTAACCCCTAACCCTAACCCTAACCCTAACCCTAACCCTAACCCTAACCCTAACCCTAACCCTAACCCTAACCCTAACCCTAACCCTAACCCTAACCCTAACCCTAACCCTAACCCTAACCCTAACCCTAACCCTAACCCTAACCCTAACCCTAACCCTAACCCTAACCCTAACCCTAACCCTAACCCTAACCCTAACCCTAACCCTAACCCTAACCCTAACCCTAACCCTAACCCTAACCCTAACCCTAACCCTAACCCTAACCCTAACCCTAACCCTAACCCTAACCCTAACCCTAACCCTAACCCTAACCCTAACCCTAACCCTAACCCTAACCCTAACCCTAACCCTAACCCTAACCCTAACCCTAACCCTAACCCTAACCCTAACCCTAACCTAACCCTAACCCTAACCCTAACCCTAACCCTAACCCTAACCCTAACCCTAACCCTAACCCTAACCCTAACCCTAACCTAACCCTAACCCTAACCCTAACCCTAACCCTAACCCTAACCCTAACCCTAACCCTAACCCTAACCCTAACCCTAACCCTAACCCTAACCCTAACCCTAACCCTAACCCTAACCCTAACCCTAACCCTAACCCTAACCCTAACCCTAACCCTAACCCTAACCCTAACCCTAACCCTAACCCTAACCCTAACCCTAACCCTAACCCTAACCCTAACCCTAACCCTAACCCTAACCCTAACCCTAACCCTAACCCTAACCCTAACCCTAACCCTAACCCTAACCCTAACCCTAACCCTAACCCTAACCCTAACCCTAACCCTAACCCTACCCTAACCCTAACCCTAACCCTAACCCTAACCCTAACCCTAACCCTAACCCTAACCCTAACCCTAACCCTAACCCTAACCCTAACCCTAACCCTAACCCTAACCCTAACCCTAACCCTAACCCTAACCCTAACCCTAACCCTAACCCTAACCCTAACCCTAACCCTAACCCTAACCCTAACCCTAACCCTAACCCTAACCCTAACCCTAACCCTAACCCTAACCCTAACCCTAACCCTAACCCTAACCCTAACCCTAACCCTAACCCTAACCCTAACCCTAACCCTAACCCTAACCCTAACCCTAACCCTAACCCTAACCCTAACCCTAACCCTAACCCTAACCCTAACCCTAACCCTAACCCTAACCCTAACCCTAACCCTAACCCTAACCCTAACCCTAACCCTAACCCTAACCCTAACCCTAACCCTAACCCTAACCCTAACCCTAACCCTAACCCTAACCCTAACCCTAACCCTAACCCTAACCCTAACCCTAACCCTAACCCTAACCCTAACCCTAACCCTAACCCTAACCCTAACCCTAACCCTAACCCTAACCCTAACCCTAACCCTAACCCTAACCCTAACCTAACCCTAACCCTAACCCTAACCCTAACCCTAACCCTAACCCTAACCCTAACCCTAACCCTAACCCTAACCCTAACCCTAACCCTAACCCTAACCCTAACCCTAACCCTAACCCTAACCCTAACCCTAACCCTAACCCTAACCCTAACCCTAACCCTAACCCTAACCCTAACCCTAACCCTAACCCTAACCCTAACCCTAACCCTAACCCTAACCCTAACCCTAACCCTAACCCTAACCCTAACCCTAACCCTAACCCTAACCCTAACCCTAACCCTAACCCTAACCCTAACCCTAACCCTAACCCTAACCTAACCCTAACCCTAACCCTAACCCTAACCCTAACCCTAACCCTAACCCTAACCCTAACCCTAACCCTAACCCTAACCCTAACCCTAACCCTAACCCTAACCCTAACCCTAACCCTAACCCTAACCCTAACCCTAACCCTAACCCTAACCCTAACCCTAACCCTAACCTAACCCTAACCCTAACCCTAACCCTAACCCTAACCCTAACCCTAACCCTAACCCTAACCCTAACCCTAACCCTAACCCTAACCCTAACCCTAACCCTAACCCTAACCCTAACCCTAACCCTAACCCTAACCCTAACCCTAACCCTAACCCTAACCCTAACCCTAACCCTAACCCTAACCCTAACCCTAACCCTAACCCTAACCCTAACCCTAACCCTAACCCTAACCTAACCCTAACCCTAACCCTAACCCTAACCCTAACCCTAACCCTAACCCTAACCCTAACCCTAACCCTAACCCTAACCCTAACCCTAACCCTAACCTAACCCTAACCCTAACCCTAACCCTAACCCTAACCCTAACCCTAACCCTAACCCTAACCCTAACCCTAACCCTAACCCTAACCCTAACCCTAACCCTAACCCTAACCCTAACCCTAACCCTAACCCTAACCCTAACCCTAACCCTAACCCTAACCCTAACCCTAACCCTAACCCTAACCCTAACCCTAACCCTAACCCTAACCCTAACCCTAACCCTAACCCTAACCCTAACCCTAACCCTAACCCTAACCCTAACCCTAACCCTAACCCTAACCCTAACCCTAACCCTAACCCTAACCCTAACCCTAACCCTAACCCTAACCCTAACCCTAACCCTAACCCTAACCCTAACCCTAACCCTAACCCTAACCCTAACCCTAACCCTAACCCTAACCCTAACCCTAACCCTAACCCTAACCCTAACCCTAACCCTAACCCTAACCCTAACCCTAACCCTAACCCTAACCCTAACCCTAACCCTAACCCTAACCCTAACCCTAACCCTAACCCTAACCCTAACCCTAACCCTAACCCTAACCCTAACCCTAACCCTAACCCTAACCCTAACCCTAACCCTAACCCTAACCCTAACCCTAACCCTAACCCTAACCCTAACCTAACCCTAACCCTAACCCTAACCCTAACCCTAACCCTAACCCTAACCCTAACCCTAACCCTAACCCTAACCCTAACCCTAACCCTAACCCTAACCCTAACCCTAACCCTAACCCTAACCCTAACCCTAACCCTAACCCTAACCCTAACCCTAACCCTAACCCTAACCCTAACCCTAACCCTAACCCTAACCCTAACCCTAACCCTAACCCTAACCCTAACCCTAACCCCCCCCCCTTTAAACCGTACGCACTGCCAAATTACTAAAAAGTCTGCCATACCCCAAGATTTTCCCGCCAACCCCAGAATTTTCCCGCCAAAATGCCAACGTACGCCCGTATTTTGCGTATTTGGCGGTTAGCCTAACCCTAACCCTAACCCTAACCCTAACCCTAACCCTAACCCTAACCCTAACCCTAACCCTAACCCTAACCCTAACCCTAACCCCCCCCTAACCCTAACCCTAACCCTAACCCTAACCCTAACCCTAACCCTAACCCTAACCCTAACCCTAACCCTAACCCTAACCCTAACCCTAACCCTAACCCTAACCCTAACCCTAACCCTAACCCTAACCCTAACCCTAACCCTAACCCTAACCCTAACCCTAACCCTAACCCTAACCCTAACCCTAACCCTAACCCTAACCCTAACCCTAACCCTAACCCTAACCCTAACCCTAACCCTAACCCTAACCCTAACCCTAACCCTAACCCTAACCCTAACCCTAACCCTAACCCTAACCCTAACCCTAACCCTAACCCTAACCCTAACCCTAACCCTAACCCTAACCCTAACCCTAACCCTAACCCTAACCCTAACCCTAACCCTAACCCTAACCCTAACCCTAACCCTAACCCTAACCCTAACCCTAACCCTAACCCTAACCCTAACCCTAACCCTAACCCTAACCCTAACCTAACCCTAACCCTAACCCTAACCCTAACCCTAACCCTAACCCTAACCCTAACCCTAACCCTAACCCTAACCCTAACCCTAACCCTAACCCTAACCCTAACCCTAACCCTAACCCTAACCCTAACCCTAACCCTAACCCTAACCCTAACCCTAACCCTAACCCTAACCCTAACCCTAACCCTAACCCTAACCCTAACCCTAACCCTAACCCTAACCCTAACCCTAACCCTAACCCTAACCCTAACCCTAACCCTAACCCTAACCCTAACCCTAACCCTAACCCTAACCCTAACCCTAACCCTAACCCTAACCCTAACCCTAACCCTAACCCTAACCCTAACCCTAACCCTAACCCTAACCCTAACCCTAACCCTAACCCTAACCCTAACCCTAACCCTAACCCTAACCCTAACCCTAACCCTAACCCTAACCCTAACCCTAACCCTAACCCTAACCCTAACCCTAACCCTAACCCTAACCCTAACCCTAACCCTAACCCTAACCCTAACCCTAACCCTAACCCTAACCCTAACCCTAACCCTAACCCTAACCCTAACCCTAACCCTAACCCTAACCCTAACCCTAACCCTAACCCTAACCCTAACCCTAACCCTAACCCTAACCCTAACCCTAACCCTAACCCTAACCCTAACCCTAACCCTAACCCTAACCCTAACCCTAACCCTAACCCTAACCCTAACCCTAACCCTAACCCTAACCCTAACCCTAACCCTAACCCTAACCCTAACCCTAACCCTAACCCTAACCCTAACCCTAACCCTAACCCTAACCCTAACCCTAACCCTAACCCTAACCCTAACCCTAACCCTAACCCTAACCCTAACCCTAACCCTAACCCTAACCCTAACCCTAACCCTAACCCTAACCCTAACCCTAACCCTAACCCTAACCCTAACCCTAACCCTAACCCTAACCCTAACCCTAACCCTAACCCTAACCCTAACCCTAACCCTAACCCTAACCCTAACCCTAACCCTAACCCTAACCCTAACCCTAACCCTAACCCTAACCCTAACCCTAACCCTAACCCTAACCCTAACCCTAACCCTAACCCTAACCCTAACCCTAACCCTAACCCTAACCCTAACCCTAACCCTAACCCTAACCCTAACCCTAACCCTAACCCTAACCCTAACCCTAACCCTAACCCTAACCCTAACCCTAACCCTAACCCTAACCCTAACCCTAACCCTAACCCTAACCCTAACCCTAACCCTAACCCTAACCCTAACCCTAACCCTAACCCTAACCCTAACCCTAACCCTAACCCTAACCCTAACCCTAACCCTAACCCTAACCCTAACCCTAACCCTAACCCTAACCCTAACCCTAACCCTAACCCTAACCCTAACCCTAACCCTAACCCTAACCCTAACCCTAACCCTAACCCTAACCCTAACCCTAACCCTAACCCCCTCCCCTAACCCCCTAATCCCCTAACCCCCTAACCCTAACCCTAATCCCCTCCCCTAACCCTTACCCCCTCCCCTAACCCTAACCCCCTCCCCTAACGCTAACCTCCCCTAACCCCCTAACCCTAACCCTAACCCCCTCTCCTAACCCTAACCCCTCCCCTAACCCTAACCCCTCCCCTAACCCCCCTCCCCTTACCCCCTAACCCTAACCCTAATCCCCTCCCCTAACCCCCTCCCCTAACCCTAACCCCCCTCCCCTCCCCTCACCCCCTAACCCTAACCCTAACCCCTCTCCTAACCCTAACCCCTCCCCTAACCCTAACCCCCTACTCTAACCCCCTAATCCCCTAACCCCCTAACCCTAACCCTAATCCCCTCCCCTAACCCTAACCCCCTCGCCTAACCCTAACCCCCTCCATTAACCCTAACCTCCCCTCCCCTAACCCCCTAACCCTAACCCTAACCCCTCTCCTAACCCTAACCCCTCCCCTAACCCCTCTCCTAACCCTAACCCCTCCCCTAACCCTAACCCCCTCCCCTAACCCCCTAATCCCCTAACCTCTAACCCTAATCCCCTCCCCTAACCCTAACCCTAACCCCCTAACCCTAACCCTAACAGTCAACCTTGCTTGAGAAAGTTTGGCAACTCTACTTTCCTACATCAGGGTTTTACTTTTAAGCAGCACAATTCACTTTCTTAACTCAAGATTTACTTTCTTCCAACAGGATTTACTTTCTTGCATCAGAATTTACTTTGTCGCATCAGAGTTAACGTTCTTGCAACATGATTTAATTTTTTGCTTTAGAGTCCACTTTCTTTTGTCAGGTTGGACTGTTCCTCCTATTGGGGTAATTGTCTTTATGTCATTCAGGATGAAAACGCAATTCATGTTCCAACTCATAGAATGCCAAGGACAAGGAAGATAATTACTGTGCCTTCAACTGCTGCGAGAAGTTAGTTCTTATGCAAATTAGCTCAGAGGTACGGCCTTTTCTTCCTCCGGTAACAATAAATTCTGGACCTTTATCAAACTGTAAGTCCAAATGAATTCGTATGTGAGGAAAACGCAGAGCAATCGGAACTCTGAGTGCGACTCAAAAGTTCAAATGAATATGCACTTATTGTCTTGAATTGTTTTGTTCGAGTGAACCACAAATTTGCTCAGTTTGCTACTCCTTGGAATTAAATTTAAAACGTCACAGCGTTTTGTTCCCAGAGGAAGAAGAAGCAGGATAGATGTCACCTTCGAGGCATTTGATATACATGTAAGCCAGCGAAGAGGTGCCGCTTTAACGAGCACATGTGCAGCTTTTGCAAGCACCTTTGCAGCTTCTGCGGATGAATTTACCGCTTATGCCGCTTATACGAGCACGTTTGCCGCTTTTACGGGCATCCTTGCCGCTTTTACGGGCATGTTCGCCGCTTTTACGGGCACCATTGCCGTCTTTACAGGCAATTTGAAAAAATGTAAGCAATCAAAAATACACTAGGCAATTGGAATTGTAGATAGAAAGGAAGTGCATTTTGTGGCAAATGGAACATAAATATTAGTCACACCACCACTCCACAATGCACTCTCGGCCGCCTGCAGATACATCACCACTATGTGCAGCTGTCTGCAGGGTTTGCGATAGAAAGAAAGAAATAATGATCGGAGCTGTTTTCAAGATGCTGGTGATGTAGAAGTGGAGTGGGCTAGCCGAGAGCACATTGTCCAGTGGTGGTGGGACTGAAGTTAGAAATGTCTTGAAACAGAAGGAAGTAGGTTGATGAGATCAACGCGCCTAACATCCATTCAAAAAAGAAACTGCATCAGGTGAATGTATGTGCAATGGTCCCAATGACACACGGTAATGCTAAGAAGTGAGCATTGGATCCAGTGAAAGAGATTCGCGAATTTCAGAAGTTAGTAGATAAATCAGTTACCACAGATCTTATTCTGAAAACAAAATATTCGATAGAGCGTGGTGAAAGTCCGTCAATACGTACGCACGTATATTCAGGTAATGACGTCCCTGCCAAGTATCTCGTACAGTGCGCCCTTTTGGCCATGCAGTAACTTTCAGTATCTACTTCAGAGTACTATATCAGTCATTTTTATCCTGTGAATGGCCTACATTGTATAGGCATTGTATTCATATTGTAGAGGGTACACGATAAACACTCAGAGGAGTGTTATCTTACTTGTCGGCCGAAACTCAACTTTAATGCCTACTGTCTATAAGTGAATGGACGTGCTTCAGTACATACTTTGAATGCGTACGTATTTCAGGACCTTCACGATAGATCATTTTTTCATTTTCAATGTCTGGATCTACATGTACAGCAAAAAGGCAACAAGTAGTATTATATTACTTCGAAGCACATCTATCATGCAGCATGCATATATACTAATGTGCAAAGCGCTTACATGTATGCAAATGTATGCACATTGGACTAATGAAGAGTTGAAATTGCCGATCGTATAATGTCAAAGAGATCAGTAATTTTTGAATTGGACTAAAATAGGCTAGGTACCTCTGATTAGGCTTCAAGGAATGGTAATACAAAATCTTTCAGCATGACAGAAGTCCGATGACTCGTGGTCTATGCCCTCAAGAGGAGTCTAATGTGCATCACATTTCCACAGTACAGCGGCATTAGCAGCTGCTGCTGCAGGTACCAGCGGATATTGTAGATATTTCACGTCACACCGCCATGCTTCATGAGTGACGGCATATAAAAACTAACCTCTGGGTCCGATGAAGCAGTCACAAATAAATGGCGAAGTGCTGTGCCTAAAATCAGCCAATGTGCGGCTTCGAATGGGAGTCCGATGTTTCTGAAATTCGCAATGCGACATGGGAAAGTAAGAACTTCAAACACACAGACAGCATACAATGTGTGGAGACCTATCCATGCACTTGGACATATCTTTTCTATCTTTAGAAGAACATCTTCGAAAGATTTGAGCCCCTTCTGTTTATTTCGGTTTTCTTTTCGTTTCCAAAGTTCGTACTGGTATACTAAATGATTTCCGCATCGTTGGTGGCCAGCCATCTTTTTATTCCACAAGGCTGTTTTTTAGAGATTCTCACAAACCATGAGGACCCAAACGCCAGCAAGAGTAAGCAGGAGGCACATAGCGGTGGCAGCCAAAGGTGGGGCAGAAGCACTTAACCGACCGATGGTCTCGGTATCAACACCGTTCATGCGCGCCATTTTATCTCCTAGATGGTTTGCGGAAGATTCAGATAGCCTGGCTTTTCCGAATTCTCGGTAGTAGTAGTAGTATTTATTATTCGACTAGGGGAGTCCCAACAGGCATGGCCTTGTTACAGGGAACCCTAGGTGAATCTTTGTGAGGTGAGCAAAAGTACCAGCAGATTGTGCCTGACGACAGTTTGGAGGAAGAGTGTTCCACCGACCTGCCGCCAGAAAAGAAGCTGAGCGCAGTCCATACCCAATATGTACAGTAGGTAATACTAAGGCAGCTGTATCCTGGCCACGAGTACGAGCATTTGTGTGCGGGCCAACTGAACGCAGGAGAAACAGTGACTGAAGGAGGGGGCTAGTAATTGATGACAAGCAGCGATAGACCAAAACGTATAGTTTCAAATTAACTCGGTAACGCCACCACCCTTAAGGAGCAAGGCAAAGATAAAGCTTCTAGTGGGTGGGAGGTGAGTCGATGAGACACATCAAAAAGTCGGCAGAGACAAAATCTCCTCAGTTGCATCCATGTTACCCTAGTGCCAGGCCGAGATTTCAAAACTATGTAATTCGGGTCTCATTTCCAAGTAGGACGGTTTTTTTTGTTTGTTTGTTTCTTTTACTTCCTCCGTTAACAAAAACTTCGTGATGGATTTTGATGGATATGAAAACGCTTAGGACATGTCAAGAACAGTTTGTATCGACTGCAAATCACTGGACGAAGGTGATTCAGCCTATGTACAGCGTCTTTACAAAAGAAACTGTTGGCGGAATTCGCAGAGAGTTCAGTTTGCGTCGCTTTCGCTCGATTCATTTTTGACCTGTGTCGCTGTCGTCATCTGCTGCACGCGAGTCGTCATCTACTGTACGCGAGTCGTCATCTCTCTCGAGTCGTTGTTCAGCTCGTTTCAGCCTTGTCTCGGTTTCTTTGATCACACTCCGCTGACCTTGATGTCGCCGTCGTTCAAGTAAGTCGGCTTTCAAGCTGCGTGATCCGCCGCGACGGCGATTACTCGTTTCCACCAGGGAGTCAAGAAAAATATTTTACGACTCCCTGGTTTCATCTTCGCTCTCCAGAACTCCGCGAAACGAGGGGTAAAGGCACAGCCAAACAGATTCCATTTTCTGTAATGGATACCAGCACTGAACGGCAGCGGCTAGCAAGTCCAGTCGACTTTCTTTAGCCACGAGACTCGTATTGGACTGCAGACTTCTGAAAGAATGCATGGTCATCAGCATTCGAATCTGGGCTTTGCGCAGGTTGAACAAGAATTTGAGTTCAGAATAATTAATTTTCATTGAGCCGTGCGATCGGAGCAGCTCCTTGTTCACTCGCTCATTGTGTGAGCTTGCTGCTCCGTTTTATCTCTCTTTATCACTCTCCAACTTACTCAGTGCTAAAGTGGTAGAGAGGCCAAACAGCGCGGAGAATTGGTATTTCAGTTTCGCTCGCCATGACTCTCATCACCTATGCTTCCACAGCGCAACCATCGATTCCGCTCGGCTTGTTGTGAAAGGTCGCTTTCCTTGCATCGTACCTCTGTCATGGCATGCCAGGGAAGGCCAAGAAAGTGATTGCGACTCATTTCACGGCAGTTTGTGCCCAACTCAGCCCATCAAAGTTCCATCACGAAGTTTTTGTTAACGGAGGAAGTATTTGAATTCGTTTAGAGCACAGGCAATTCTGCCTTCTCACCAGAGGAAAAACCCCGGTTTCTGCTAAGAACGAATATAATATTATGAGAGAGGGAAATATTAAAAAGAATCATAACAATCATGATAATTCCAAAGCACAAAGTTTGTATATAATTCAAATGGGTGTGTGTATGTGTAAGCATGCAGTGAAGAAAACACCGAGAAAACATGCAGTAATATGTAGGGATGCCGAGCAAGGTGGTTACAAATTACAATTAATTCTGTTCAGAGCCAGTTTAAAGGCAACCGCCGCACTGTGGAGGCGAATATCGCTGGGAAGGGAATTCCAAAGAGTGCTTCCCACAAATGTCAATGACTGACGACCGGAAGGTCCAGGAAGGAAAGGCACTTGCAGTAGCCACTGCTCCTGTCCTCGAGTAATTCGGCGATCATCCCGGGATGCTTGGCCTGTGTTAGCCATCAACTGAAAGTAGGTGCAGAAAAGAGGACTTGCAAGATCATGTAGGCAACGGAAAACAAAAAATAAAACCTTGTAGTTAAAAATGTGAGTTAGGGATCGAAAAGATAAGCGCACGAGGAGGGGGGCTGTGGATGCACGGCTGGAGAGTCGGAAAATTGCACGAATTCCGGATTTGCTGGATTTGATTAAACGACTCTGCAGCTGCTGTGTCAGCGACGGGAAGAATGCATTGGATGCGTACGTTAGTCGTGCTTGCACAATGCCAATGTACCAAAGTCTGCGGGCTCTTATGGGCAGAGATCGCCCATGGCGCCATAGCTGGCTGATGGCGACTGACGCCTTCTGCACAACACTGGAGAAATGGGGCTGCCAGGATAGCTGGTCATCAATGGTTACGCCAAGGTATTTGGCAGTGGAGGTAACAGTTAAGGCTTGATCCTTACATTTCACGACTGGTATGTCGCCAGTGAGTCCCCGAGGTTGAATGACCATGACTTGGGTTTTGCCGGTATTCAGCAGAAGCCCAATTTCGGAGAGCCAGTCAGACAGACGTGTCACAGCCGTAGTCAACGTCTTGCAAACAGTGTCCAGATCTGAATCAGAATAATCTAGGATGATGTCGTCCGCGAACTCCTGATGAACAACAATGCAAGGTATGACGTCGGAAATGTCACTCGTGTAAAGGACAAAGAGAAGCGGCCCAAGAACACTGCCTTGGGGCACACCTCTTGAGCATGGGACTGCATCAGAAAGAGCCTCACACACCTTGACACGTTGAGTACGACCAGACAGATAGCTAGCCAACCATAACAATACTCTGCCATTGACTCCCAGGGTGAATAGTTTATCAATCAGACGTTGATGTTGGACACGGTCAAACGCTTTTGACATGTCAACCATCACAATACCTGTGTATTTTCGCTCTTGTTTGGCCAACAGCCAACGGTTGGCGGCTAGAACTAATGCATCTTCGGTGGAGTGCATTTTCCTGTAGGCAAACTGACTGCTAGGTAATATGCTATGTTGCGTGAGGTATGCTGTGAGTTGCTTCTTTACAAAGAACTCCAAAATCCGGGACAGAATAGGGAGCAATGACACTGGTCTATAGTTAGTAGGGGATGTTGCATCGCTTCTCTTGAACAGTGGACTAATGTGTGATGTTTTAAAACACACTGGCACAGTACCTGATGTCAAGGATGCATTGACTAGGGTGGTAAATGGAGGTGCCAGGACATCTGAACACTGCTGCAGTACAATTCCAGGAATGTTGTCACTCCCAGATGCTTTGTGAGGACTCACAGTTTGCAAGCATTGTGCAACATCAGACACGCTTACCGGCTGAAATGTTGAGAAGCTAGATGCAGAGGCTGGACCATGTGGTATATGCAGCTCAGGTGGCCGCATAGGGTCATGCACAATGTCTCCAAACAATTTACTGAGTGACTCAAGCGGCGCTTCAGGTTCTTTCCGTGTCTTCTGTCGGCCTGTGACATCGTTCATGACAGCCCAAAGTTGCCGTTGATCTGATGTATCACATCTCTTAGTGAAGTACAAGTTGCGCAGACTCCTGTCCAACTTCCGTGCTTTGGAGCGAGCTGATCTTTGTGCTTCTTGAAGGTTCTGATCGGTTTTGTCTCGGAGCCAGTTACGATGCGCCCGGTTCCGTTCACGAACACTTGCCACTAACTCATCTGTAATCCAGGGGCAAGGACGTCGAGATTTGCGGCGCCGTTCCCGAAGTGGAGCATGTTTGTCTAGAGTGGTCTGGATTCCCGCAGTGAGTGACGACGCAAGCACATCCACACAGACAGAGTCACAGGTAGTTAGCGTCTTCTCCAGGTCACATGTAAACATATTCCAATCCACTTTGTGCAAACAGCGAGTCTTGCGCAGATGCTGTCCCTTCAAGTGGTGACTTGCTGAAATTAGCAGCCTGGCAAGTATT
This sequence comes from Sycon ciliatum, assembly GCF_964019385.1. Taxonomy (NCBI): domain Eukaryota; kingdom Metazoa; phylum Porifera; class Calcarea; order Leucosolenida; family Sycettidae; genus Sycon; species Sycon ciliatum. The sequence goes on from NC_088650.1 coordinate 12,775, forward strand.
GCAGAGTGGTCACTGATATCCAAATGTATGGTCTCGCAAACACCCTGGATCGGGGTGGTAGACAAGAATAGATCCAGTAGTGTGGCAGTACTGCTGGTTACTCGGGTAGGAGATGTGACGTGGTTGCGAAGGTTAAACTGGTTGAGTACATGATGCAAAGGAGTCACAGCATGGGCATCATTAAAGTTTACGTTGAAGTCTCCTACTAGCACAGTTGTGGTCTGCGGTCCACTGCAGGCAGTCTCTAGGTTTGACTCCAGCCCATCCCTGTAGCCCGCAGATTCACTAGGTGGTCGATAGCAGCAGCCCAGTAAGACCGTCTCATTGCCTGGTCGACCTGGGGCTAGAATCTCCAGCCACAGCAGCATCGGTGATCTAGTACACTCTCTTACTCGGTCATTGCATTACACCAGCTTGCTATTGTTTGCTTGTTTCTTTTATTTGAATTCGTTTAGAGCACAGGCAATCATGCCTTCTCACCAGAGGAAAACCTCCGGTTCCTGCTAAGAACGAATATAATATTATGAGAGAAAGAAATATTAAAAAGAATCATAACATGATAATTCCAAAGCACAAAGTTTGTATATAATTCAAATGGGTGTGTGTATGTGTAAGCAGGCAGTGAAGAAAACACCGACAAAACATGCATTAATGTTTAGGGATGCCGAGCAAGGTGGTTACAAATTACAATTATCGTAAAGTACCGCCAGAGCGCCCCGTCTCGCGAGAGCGCCCCACCTTGATTTTACAGCAAGAGAAAGGAAAATCGTATGGCAGAGTGCAACGAAGTGTGTACGATGTGAGAATCTAAGTGTACTAAGGTCACACTTGGCAGGTTTTTGTGTGGAGCTTGTGTCAGCTTGAAGGTGCGGATTGACTGCAAAACGTGCAATATGCGTACAAGGTTCATGTCGTATGACCTACAGACAGCCGACCACCTCCACAATACGACCACGAAAGGATGCGATGGTGGGGCGCTCTGGCGGCACATTACGGTAATTCTGTTCAGAGCCAGTTTAAAGGCAACCGCCGCACTGTGGAGGCGAATATCGCTGGGAAGGGCATTCCAAAGAGTGCTTCCCACAAATGTCAATGACTGACGACCGGAAGGTCCAGGAAGGAAAGGCATTTGCAGTAGCCGCTGCTCCTGTCCTCGAGTAATTCGGCGATCATCCCGGGATGCTTGGCCTGTGTATTGTGACTGGACGTCAGCGGATAATGCTCGAAAATCCCACGGATTATGCTTTTCATTATGCTGGCAATATGCTCTGAAAATCGCTAAATTATGCTCAAATTATGCTTCTTGACGCTGTGGTCTTTCATGTTATTATGCCATTAAACTTATACATATATCTCCAGAACACATCCAACATTTTCACCTTTCATTGTCTTCAAGTCCAAGAAGACCAAACAAACTTAACATCACTTATGACGTTTTTCTTCCCTCTTTCCCAACAAAGCTGCAATGCTATGGAATTGCCTACCGCCTTCTCTTAACCAGCATCCCGGGATTCAAGCATTTTCTCTATCAGCATTTTCGCCGATATATTCATTACACTGACGGTATCCCAACTCCTTAATACCAGATTTTGTATGTTTCGATCTATTTCCTTAGCCTATCCTCGATTAACTGCTCCCTCTACGTAAAGTTGTCATTTCATTCTTCTTGCAGGACATCCCCTCGACAGGCCCAAAGCCTTTGGGAAATCCTTAAATATACAAAAATACAAAATTTACATGTAGGCACTGCAACATCAATACAAGCATAATTATGTACAGAAATAATAGAACTCTGGATGGTCAACTTTTGACCTTTGACGCCCTAAACATTAGACATCTGTTACATTCACAGTGTACATCAGGCCCTTTCACGGAGCCGTGCCAGATATAATATACCGTGGTATGGTACGACTTCCTGCCGAGTCCCGGGTGTAGATCTATTTATAGGTGGATTTCCTTGCCTTTGTAACAAACAACGGACTCTGGACCGTGAACTTTTGACCTTTGAGGCCCTAGCGGTTTTATGCAGCAGTTATGCTGAAGGATCAACTAAATTATGCTCGGCAATAGGGCTTGAAAGTGCTACGTCACAGCATAGCAACAATTTCAAAAATTCAAAAACTGGATCCACTTGGATCCAGTTTTTGTATGGATCCAAGCACATTTCAAGCGGTCTTACCCACAGGATGGTGATGTAGCCAGTGAAACTGACTGATTTGGCTACTGGCGGCGGGGTTACAACTGGTGGCGAAATAAAAGTCACACCTGCATGCAACATGAGAGGGTTGCTATGCACCCACATACTTAGGCAATAGCAAAGTCACAACTTAGTGGATCCAAAAATAGAAATCTGATGTCAACTTTCTACTCCCTGGCCGTTTTGACGTCATCACTTTCAAGCCCTATGCTAATTTTCAGAAAGCCGTGATTATGCTCAAAATTATGCCGGCATTATCCGCCGATGACTAATTGTGACCAGCCTCTAAAACTTGCTAAAGAAGAATATAGGTAAACAGTTTCCTCTGAGACAAAAATGCGATAATACTCATAAAAAGGACACACTTCAGGCTCATTACAAACATCTTGAAAGTTTTCGTCTTCACAAGTATACTTTCAAGCCTTCTCATCAGGTGAAATACAGGCAAGGGAAAAGGAACAGGAACAGTGGATTAAATACAGTAAGAAGGTGGTAAAACAGCGCAAAAAGAAAGAAAGAAAGAAAGAAGATAGCTCCTGTATACATCCACACAAGGAAACCCAACCTTTGCAAGCAGAAACAAATCAAATTCACACTTAGGCTGTTAGGTAGGTCGTCAAAACCTCGTTAGTTACATGTATGTCCAGTGGTTGTCTCTTGTTGTCGCACTACATGTCGCGCTTATTGAGTTTTCTCGCATTTGCACCTTTGTGTCATTATTGCAATTTTCGCTGTTTACTTTAGCTATCTTCTTTCTTTCTTTCTTTCTTTTTGCGCTGTTTTACCACCTTCTTACTGTATTTAATCCACTGTTCCTGTTCCTTTTCCCTTGCCTGTATTTCACCTGATGAGAAGGCTTGAAAGTATACTTGTGAAGACGAAAACTTTCAAGATGTTTGTAATGAGCCTGAAGTGTGTCCTTTTTATGAGTATAATAAAGAAGAATATTGTGCGTATTGCTGTTTAAAAAAACTTGATCCTGAACAGAAAGATGGGACCTGTATATTTTATGAAGAAAATCACAGTTTCAAACAGATACAGGACACAAGAAACAGGAAAGTAGAAGGTATCTGCTGGAAGTTTTTTCAGAGCCATAAATAGTATGGATAGTGCCAACGAAGCGTACATGGCCTGTCCAAATCGCCTCACTCACACACGGAGTACGGCAAATCCATGGGGTCGGGGTCCACCAGCCAACCGCCAACTGGCCTGTGGCGTGGGGTCAGACAAACAGGACTCATCTGCTGTAGGAGGTTCGGATGCAGAAAGAGTAGCAGGACGAGAGGCGGGAAATCCAAGCTCATTGGATCAGCAGCCTCCCTCGGCTACGACAGCCAACCGCCAGCTTGCCAGTGCTAGTGGCGTGGGGTCAGACAAACCGTATTCGGACTCATCTGCTTCAGCTACAGGAGGATCGGATGCCGAAAGGGATGCATCCAGGGAACCCGAATCTGCCACAGTGGGAGGAACTGAAGGTGAGCTGGACTTCACTCTAGCTCTGGCCCCCGACAGCAGCTGGGCTGAGGAGTCAGATGGAGGAACCCCCACCCCCTCCCCACCGCAGCCTGACCCCACCACGTCTCTGGCCCACTCTGATCCTGCTAGTGACGAAGACAGAGCAATGGCCCTACTGGCTGACTGCGCTAAGAGCAACAGCAAAGCAGGCACCAACAGCAAACGGCAGCGAAGCTCGACCTCCCCCTCAGCTGAAACCGAATTCACCGAAGTCCGTGGAAGAAAGAAAAAGAGAAAGGGTCCAGCTGGCAGCAAGCAGAACACTTGGCATTTTTAAATCTTAGAAACACGTTCAGGACTTTTTTGTTTTTAAGAACTTTAGCTCTAGGTTTACATTTCGGTATTTTTTAGCTTTTCGTTTTTTTCTTGTTGTTTCTTCCATGGTTGCTCCATTTCGCCTCTTGTGCACAAATGCGTTCGGGTTAAGTAGCAAGTTAGGCGACTTCCAGCACGCGTTGCTACAGCACAACCCTGACGTCGCAGTGGTAACCGAAACAAAGTTCACAACAGAGAAGGTCCAAGTGTCGGACACGATATTCCCGGGCTATAGCCCTCCATTCAGGCTTGACCGCACAGCACACGGTGGTGGAGTTGCAATCTGGGTGCGATCTTCTCTCCCAGCCTTGATCATCGATGAACTGGCCGCCCCCCAGCATGAAGTCTTGTGGGTATCCATCCAGCTCAGTGCCGGGCACAAGATTGTCCTGGGAGGTGTCTACCGGCCGGGTTCTTGCGGGCCCGGTGACCTCTCACTTATCCATCATCTCGACGACACCCTTCCTTTGGCCCGTCAACACGGCGCTAGTCTCATTCTTGCTGGGGACTTTAACGTTCACAACCGTGCCTGGCTAAACAGCTCTAAGACCACACCGGCGGGCGAAGCACTTGAGGACACTTGTGCCGCGCACCTCCTTACGCAGCATGTTCAGACACCTACTCGTGGCGACAATACCCTTGACCTCGTGATGTCTACCCTCAACTCCCCAGTAATGACAACCGCCACACCCCCTCTTGGGCGGTCTGACCACGTTATCGTTCTATCCGACTTCGTAGGCATATTACCTTGCCACGAGCCTGCAGCAAAGCGAACTGTCTGGCGGTACAAGAGCGCAGACTGGCATCGCCTCCGAGCTTTCCTTCGCAACTCTCCATGGCACGACATCATAACTGATGACCCGGACACCTCATGTGCGCGGGTAACCTCCACTATCAGAGGCACAATAGCCAGGTTTGTCCCATCTAAGGAACTTACCACGAGGCCGAGTGATCCAAAATGGTGGACACTGGAATGTACAGCTGCTATGAGGGAAAAGGACAAACGTTGGCGTTCCTGGAGAAAACACCCGAACGATCTTTCACTCAAACAAGCTTTCCTCCGCTCCGTTACCACAGCCGTCAACATCCTAAGGCGATCCCAGGAAGCTAAAGAGGCCAGTAACCGTCACAGCCTGTCCACGGGCTCACTCAAGGACAAAGAATGGTGGACCAAGTTAAAGTATGCTAGTGGGGACGGACGTAACACGGACATTCCTCTCATTGTTGATGCGGGCGGACGGGAGTTGGCAACAAGCCATGAGAAATCGGAGGCCTTTGCCAACTTCTTCTCCAGGAAGTGCAGTGTCACTGGCCAGGATCTTACTTCTGACGACTTACCTGACCTTGTTGCAACCGGAGCACCGGCACTCGCAGCCGTTCATTTTCGCCGCGCCACTGTCTACCGTCTGCTAGCGCGACTCGACATATCAAAGGCGACTGGTCCTGACGGCATTTCAGCCCGGGTCCTGAAAGAGTGTGCCAAAGGACTTGCGACGCCTTTGTCCCAGCTATTCGCTCTCTGTTTCAGGTGCGGAGTTCAACCAGAATCTTGGAAGACAGCTAACGTGGTACCGATCCACAAGCGGTCCTCGCGCTCTGTTCTGAAGAACTACCGCCCAGTCTCGTTATTATGCATAATGTCCAAAGTAATGGAAACTATTGTCAATCGCCAACTGATGAACCATCTTGAGCGCCAGCAGCTCCTCACTCCCCACCAGTTTGGGTTCCGTAGAGGTCTCGGAAAGGCAGACGCACTACAGGCGCTTCATAACGCCTGGGTGGACATCGTTGGCCAAGGTGGCACGGCACGAATTCTCGCAGTCGATATAGCCGGGGCCTTTGACCGGGTCTCCCACGTGGGCCTCCTCTACAAGGTCCGGCAGCTCGGCATTACTGGCACTCTCCATAGCTGGCTATCGTCTTATCTTGACGGCTGTTTACTCCAGTGCTTAGTCGGTGGTCAGATTTCTTCTCTCTACCCAATCTCTGCAGGGGTGCCCCAAGGCAGTATATCGGGCCCTACGTTGTTTCTAATATACGTGAATGACGCTGCCGATGTTCTTGATGGCAATGCTCAGCTTGAGGCCTACGCGGACGATATGGCACTGTACAGTCTAGTATCCTCAGCTCAGTGCCCTCGGGACGCTGCACACACCTTGCAGGTATCCACAAACCACCTGCATGAGTGGGGTTGCCGGTGGAAAGTGTCTTTCGAGCCCAGCAAGTCACAGGCTATGACTGCTACCCTCCGACGCACTAACCTAGACCTGCCCCAAATCCTGTTTGGTGGTACCCCTGTATCGGAGGAAACCAGCATATCACTGCTTGGTGTTCGATTTGACTCCAAATTGTCCTTCGCTAGTCACCTCAGGACCGTGACTATCCGCGCCCAGCAGCGCCTCGGCTTTCTCCGACGAGCGGCCCACATTCTAACGCCAGCTGGCCGAACGACTGTCTACAAGGCATTCGTGAGGCCCCTGATGGAGTATGCCCCGCTTGTGTGGATGGGCGCGCCAGCCAGCCACATCCAACGTCTGGATAATGTTCAACGCCGCGCACTGCGCATCATTGGCCCTGGTGCAATTTTCCCGAGTCTGGCTGTCCGCCGGACTGTTGCTGCTCTCTCGTGCATGTACAAATTGCATTTCATTACTGGTCCTCCTCAGCTACTTGCTGTATTGCCACCGCATCGCGTTTCTCCAGCCAACCCCAGAACCAGGAACCAGCACAATAATGCCACCGGCCACGCCTATCAACTGTCAGACACGCTCCCTGTCTCAGCTCCATCTGTCGTGAAGCGGTCGTTCCCGTACTGCTGTATTGGCGCATGGAACTCCCTTCCTGACAGGCTGCTGTCGCAGCACCCACACAAAACACGTTTTCAGTCATTCAAGACAAATATCTACCGACATCTGAGAGACCGCAACTGGTACTGGGCAACAGATTCCCTGTAATTTTTCGAGCTCGTCGCTTGCCGGACCCGCTAATCCGCGTACCTGGCCTTGCTCAGAGTGCTCAGCTGTGTTTTGCATACATGGAAAAACTTGTTATGATTCTTTTCTTTTCTCTGCTTATTCTTTTACCAGGCGTGGGCCATCCCCTGGATTATCAAAATGGGTGCCTTATAATTTTTCTGTTTTTTAGCTTGCTTTCTTTACACTTCTTTGTGCGAGTTTCGTTTCAGATCTATTAAAAAAGTCCATAAGTTTTGGTTGATGAAGTTGACATGTACATTGTACATCAGTCCAAACACTGATAATAAACGATCTCTTTTCATCTTGTTTTTATTTTTCTAAACACCTACCGGTACTTTTACCCATTCTACTTCCCCATAGCTACAAGTAGATCTAGCTTTGCTTTACATTTCTGTTTCTTTTTCCTGGTGCGTGCTTGTGGCATTGAAGCCGAGACCTTTGGTCGGTGGAGCCCCTGGTACCTCACCATCACTGCTGCCCAGTGCAGCCCCTGCTCAGTAGCTGTTTGTTTTTGTCCACATAATTATTTATTTTACGAGTTGGGTTTGTGAATAATAGTAAAAAAATAAAAAATAAAACATTTCTCTACTGAAAGAAACCTTTGACTCCATACGAAGCCCTCAAATGGTTGATTGGCGTACTTCTCTATGCCCACCTTTCAGGACTCAATCATGCACTTTACGAGCGTATGCACTGCTCTAGTGGCTTTGACAAAACACATGATTCTCTCAATAGATACCTTTCTACTGATACGATAGATGTTTTGCATGCCGTAATTTTCCTTTTTTTTCTCTACGAAGTGCACTCCCAGCAAAGTACAACGAAGAGATCATTGATGGCCTTTCAGCACATAAAAAATCCAAGGAAGATCGCGGAATGGGTGGGATACGCCAAGTTCTGCTGACCATAATGGTGTCAGCATCACTACTGCGTAAGTGCACACAAGGGAAGCAGAATAACGAGAGACATAAGCAAGGGAGGGAAAGGACAAAAAACTACTTTCTTGCTTTTGATCATATCCAATATCTGTTTCTTGTTTGTTCGGAGAAAATGTTCCAATATTTGCAAACTCATCAGTAAGTGGCAAGTCTCTATAATAACTATTATACCTTTCATTTTTGGAGATTGGACTGACTTTTACTGACAATCTAGATTAATAGCGGCGGAATCCTGGTTGTGGACAATTTGGATTGGCTGTATTATCAATCAGTAGCCATTCCCCTCCATGAGAGAATGAAGCACCCAATTTAAAGTCATTGAGACTGGACATTGAGCTTGGTTCTCCAGGACCATAGTGTACTGTTGTACGACTTGTGTCGCAATGTAACATGTCCAAAGTCCAATATTTAAAGGTTCAGAATATGCACTGAGCTCGAGCTCCCCAATAAAGATTTTGACTTTGTACAGCGTCAATTTTTGCTTTCTTTGTCTGGTGTACAAAAGTGGTCTGTGACAAGAACCTACTCTACATGTTAGTGCTATCGGCATTGGCGGTGCAGTGGACTTCATATAGACTTCCACAAGTGTCCGGGGCCCAGGGGGTACTGTTTAGGTTATGTTTCTCTCTTTCAGTCGAGGGCACACTAACGCTTTTGATTTGGTTCTATACTTCGAAACTCGAGTAAAATCAAAACGGACGCAGAAACTTCAGCTTAGACAACGTGTCTATTGAACGCGCTAAAGAAAAAATAACTATGCCCGTTGTATGACTTTGGCCGGATCAATAATTTTGGAATACTGGGTAAATTTACGTTACCTGAAGTGTTTCTGTCTGCTGTCCGTCATTCCACGAGTCGCTTCAATGCCACCAAGAGAATATCCAGTACTTGAGCTCTAACAAGTACGCTGCAATCGATTTATAACACGACTTGTAGTACATGCAGCAGAGCCTAGACAGGTCAGAGTCAAAGTCAAAGTTGTGAGAAACGCAAAATGGTGCCTAGGAAAAAGAATCATGGTTTCTTCAGGAATGAAAACAAGTACTACCCGAGTTCTGAACGAAGAAGTCACTGAACGTCACTCACGGCTTGTAAGAAGTAATGCCAAAGAAATAATCCCGAACCATTCTAACAGCTGAGTTTTGTTCTTCAAATTTTAGCACTGAAAATAATCGCTAGGCACAGTGGAGTCACAACACATAATTACTGATGGCGCTATGTTACCATGATTACCGCACGACGAGCGTATTGTGAAGCCCATGTTCATGTACTGTTGAGTTGATTTGGTAGTGAGAATCTCGATTCGAGGCGCTAACATGAACGGGAGCTAACGTTGCAAATGCTGTATCAAGAAGTATTGCGGTGTGAACTCTGCCTGATCCACCTAGGCAGTGCATTGAAAGCCCCAATCATCAGCTAACCATTTGCGAGCTATGGAACACACTATTCTTACCTCGCAAGGAAGGAGCAGGAGTTCACAGCCACCTGTATTAGAGTGTAGTTACGATCTGTGAGGAGCAGAAGATCACAGCCCCCCTGGATCAGCGTGTAGCTCGCGATCTACATAGCTCAACGCCGTGATGCAGCCCACAGCCACAACTCGTAGAGCTACACTGTACATGAGTATGACCACTTCAACGCAGTCTCCCACAGAATCCTTACAACACCAAAATGAATCATGGTACATGAACTGCTCAAGCAAAACACCCAGGAAGGACCATAACTCTGTTGTACAGGTAGACTGCCTCTAACGTGAATGCTGTAAATCAACAAATTTTGGCCGGTAAGAAACATGTGTGGTGAGAAACATTTGCAGTGCAAACTTGACTAAGACAGTCGGATTTCATTGAGCAGCAATATTACCGTTTGTGTGAATTACCCACCAGTTACAATAACTATAAACAAATAGTTGCTTGTTCAAGAAACTCCCAGTTTCATGCTAAGGTCATAACCCCACAATCCTAGATGTGAAATTTTCAACCCCACATTAGACTCCAGATAGTTGGCATGGGCCAGACACCGTACTTCAGTTACAGTACAGTGGAAGAGTCAGAAAGAACGGTTTGGAACTACCACTTCCTCTGACTCTGAAAAGGAAATTTGAGAGCAGCATGGACGACAACCTGCAGATGGACGAAATAAGGTCGGTAGTGGATGTTGGTGGATTGTCATGCAGATGATGACGTCCTCAGGAGATTTGTTGGCATTCAATGTCCACCAAAGGCATGATAGCAATGGCATACTAATCCGACTGCATGCTAAAGTGGGGAATATACATGCAGTGAAAGGTAAGTGTATATACACTGTAGATGTATGATGACGGTCAAGATATCACCCTTCATTTCACATTCATTTGTCATTGGCAGTCGTTTGACGAGCCAGGAAATGTTGAATAAATACAAATACAAAGTACACGTTACAGTAGACCTACTCTTATAACTACCGTATGGATATCAAGTATTCGGTTGAAAACTATAATGATTTGTAATACATAATTCTAGAAGGTATTGGATTCGCAACTATATGTACAGGTAAACGCGGACGAAGATATCATGATAGGCGGGAAGGCTCAGTTAAATTGGTGCCATGTGTATGTTACACGTGACCAATAAATTGTAGATCACAAATATACCTGGAATGAACTAGTGTGTTCAGCGAAATTCCGCTGCTAAAATTATTTGCCATGCTGTGCAGAACAAGAATACTACTAGGAGAGCAGGACTCTATGCGTTAATGTTCAATTCCATTTGTAGAATATGCCAGAACAAGAGGGATAATATGTATCTAATACTGAGTACGATGTCAATATTGTAAATAATAGCTGTGTAAAAGACCGAGGTGAAGCCTAGGTCTTTCACGAGTTTTATATCCTGCATTTACCTAGTAGCATAAAGGCACTATTAGATGCATAGTGGTATATAACTGTGTAAAACATGAAGTGAGTACAGTGGAGTCTGCACACCCGTAGTTAGATGTATCATGATTCATGACAAAACAGAGCAGGTGTTCAATCCCTAAAATTGAGTAAAATATAAGCAGTCAATTTTAACCCAGGAAGTGAAATATGCAGGATTATCGGACTGCTTAGGTATAGCGATAATCAATGGGAGTCAATACTAAGAGAGCGGTAATTGCTGTCATCAAAGAATATCCAGGATATGTTTTACGTGGTTCCCCATACACTTCCCAGTAGGGGTGGTGGTAATAGTAAACAAAACGTAGCTACATGCTGGTATCAGGCAGCTAGCCAGGATGCTGCATGTAGCAGCAATACTTGGTATCCAGTAGCTAGCCATAATGATGTATGGCGCTAATATTTCTGGTACCAAGCAAATATTCAGACAAGGCTGTGAACGTGTTTTGATATTTCCTTTTAGGATATGAACATGACCCTAGACTGCCTCAAATCTAGAACAATCTAGCTTGTAAACTTTCCGGTGCGCTTGGAATAGCGACTGTTATAGCATGTTGTCTTTCCAACATTATACTCCCCCTCTATATGAACACAACACAAAATAACACAACACCAACCGTTAGTATCAGAGGACTGATCATCAACTGCAACATGACGAACGTTCTACAGTTGTGGCAAGTGAAATCCGACACTTGCCATGGGGGACAGCGCCACAAATGGACATCAATGATGTAATGCACTGCACCTAATTTGTACTATAGAGCCGTATGCATCCCAAACAGAGCGAAAGGTCACAGCGTATATCCACACAGTTCAAAAACAAGTTACATGGTACTCATAAGGAGTATTGGTATCCAATCCCCATTCATTTTTGCCAGCACCTTTTGAACCTTGACTGTGATGGGTACGAGTTTTGTCACCAGACAGAAAAAGTTGTATGTAACACATGTACTGTACGTATGCAGGGCTACAGGGGCTGCAGACTGCATGGTGCAGTCCCTTATGCCAAGTGTTGGATTTCACTCGCCACAACTGTACATCGATGCACCCATGTGCAGAGCCTTACACACGCACATATGACGAAAAACCATAATTGCTGTCAGTCACACAGCAGCAAAGTTCTCATTTCTCTTCTCTGTGGATGTAGTTATCATAGAGTCATACCAACAGTTCATAACACCAAGATTGTGCAACTGGCTGTTCTATTTCCATTCAGTGCTGCAACGGTAGACTTTCACGGCATCACATGGCTTGGGGCAATGGATTATTCTGGCAAGCAGGGTGCAGGGACCACAAGAGAGCTGTACCCAAACCAGGCTTGCAAACAAAACACCTCTTCCATAAGGTGAAGACACAGTGGATGGGTTTGTCACATGGTGTAAAATTCTGCCTTTCCAGACCCCATCGACTGTATTGGCATATTACTGGTGTTGGTCTTTGCGGGACTACACTCTACACAATCATGAAAATCCAAACTTACATCAATACACTTACCTGGTCGATAGCGAACCAGTCCAATACACGCTCAGAAAAGGTTCAATTTTGACAAATATAACATATAGTATACCAGCATGTGCCATCAACAATACCCCGTGATGCAACTGCCATGGGTTTACCACTGTAAGAAATGTGGAAAACAGAGACATGAAAGAAACCACCCTGACAATGAGAGACAGTCACTGAGACTGTACAGAAGAAATTCAGACAAAGACACTGTCATCTGCCTGAGAAAGATCATTTCATGTGCACAAGCATGTATAGAGTGCAGATTATGGTCAAACCTTTCTCAACTGACAGGGATGATTAGCAAATAAAACCACCGATCCGATAGCTAGTTTGCCGAAGACACTGGACTAATCATCAATGCTGCCAGCCTCATCGAGTAAGAGGCTGAACCTCAGAGAAACATCACTGCCGCAGCTGAATAGCTAGATCGCTGGCATATGCAACACAACAAAACTGTCCTCCTCCCGTTCTACCATGGCAACGTACCCCCAACCACGGCTGCCCAAATAGACTTTGATGAACCCAACTAAGAACCATAACACAGTATCGCCACCTTGGAATCATATTCCAACACGAATCTGCTCATGCACAAGGCTCACTCACTGGTACGAATATGCTTGCTCTCTCCTAATCATGCAGTCATTTTAAACAAATATTCGTTGCAAACCCTCTACTTGATCTGGATCTCACTGTACGATCCCATATGGGTCATTACGTAAAATGAGGATTTGAAGCACACTGCGGTAGAGGCAAGCGAATGCTAGGACACAGTGACACCACAACACTGTGACTCTGAGTCACTGTGTGAAACATTGATATGTTGGGACTTACTGACACTGCTGCTTTGCTGATATCATACACTGACCCTACCACACACTGACACTTCCTTAAACTGACCCTACCACACACTGACGCTAGAACACACTGATGCTAGAACACACTGACGCTAGATCACACTTACGCTACGACACACTTACGCTATGACACACTGACACTTCCACACTGATGCAATGATACACTGACGGTAGGACACATTGACACTTCCATACACTGACACTACGACACACTGACGCTATGACACAATGACGCTATGACACACTGACAATATGGCACATTGCCACAAGGCATTGAAACAGTTTGAATTATTGGATTTGACATGTGCCAACAATTCCTTGTCGAGTTTTCTTTCTTCAGATTTGTGAAGGTGCAGTGAGCGAGCATCCTTGTGCTCTCAATCGATCTCTGATTGCCCACACCAGTAAACCATGACCTGGCTACCTTTGCACAAATGATAAGGTGCTAATGCATATTGCTGCTGTAGCCGCATAATTTTGGATGGTTTGCGCATACCGTATTACTCCCATTGGAGATCAGACAAATTTAGGGAATTACAGTAAGTAGGTGAAATGCACTTGCACAGTATGTGCACTGGGAAGGGATAGTCATGGGATAGGACGTTCACACAGTTTCACACCTACAATCATAATACTGTGTTACTGGTGGTATTGGATGCATTCAACATCAGGTGAGCACTCAGGTAGAATAAGGGCACTTTTCTGGTGCCGCTGTACTTCAAGATCAGCGCTGTAACTCGCCATGGTGGTAATGTGGCTGACGTCATGTTACCAAGGAAAACATGGCGTTTGGCCGTGTTCGCCGCACTCGAGCGCTCACCTTTTTTTCACAATCTTGTTTTGAAAAATACTTCAAGTCTTTTGCAGCACTTTTGGAGGCCAGTCACATCGCGATCTGTACGAGTATCCTTATCATGGCCATTGTCTTGTGTCGTTTTGAGCTCGAATAGCTTTCTCTGATGAAGGATTCAAAATATATCATGACGTTCTCTTTTATCGTGGGCATGAAGCTCCCCACTCGCAGCGGAGATGACATCGGACGGAATAAATGTGTCGAGTCCCGAGCAGGAGTTCTGCTGACAAAAGTGATTAGCTCCTCGCGACCTGGGGCATGTGAGGACTACAGTTCTAGTTGGGCAATACCCCACGGACACATCTAGCTGGAAGCGCAGAGTCGATTGAGAAAAATGTCATGACGTTCTTTTTTATCGTGGGCATGAAGCTCCTCACTCGCAGCGGGGATGACATCGGACGGAATAAATGTGTCGAGTCCCGAGCAGGAGTTCTGCTGACAAAAGTGATTAGCTCCTCGCGACCTGGGGCATGTGAGGACTACAGTTCTAGTTGGGCAATACCCCACGGACACATCTAGCTGGAAGCGCAGAGTCGATTGAGAAAAATGACCAAGATCATAAAGAAGGCTTGTTTGCTTCCACAAAATGTTTTAGTAGCCGAGTCCACGCACTGAAAACTGCACTTGCATTGTTCCTGTCCAGTCGACTAGTCATACAGTACATCAGTGCAGTACAGAGTGCACTTGCAAGTCACAACGACACGAGCACAGTCGCGTGTACAGACTCAGTTCACAGTTGTGACCAGCGATCGCGCATGGGAAACAAGTACCCTACTCAAGTGCGCATGCTCGGCTCGCTGCATGCACTGTCTGTAGATCTACAACAGATTGCTGGTGTGATGCACTACATGTACAGCGCAGTCATTTATGTGTAAGAGACAATGTCGGCTATTTTGAAACGGCAATGACAGCTTCATCCATAAACGCGGAGCGTGGGGAATGTCTTTGGCGAATGAGAGCTCTTGCATTGGCTAGCTGTACATCCCACCAAGCGGGAATGTGCTGGATATCGATACTAAACACCCGTTCATCGCGGTGGTGAGTCTGAACAGACCCTTAGGTAAGACAGCTTCGTATACTAAATGTGTACAGTGCGTATTGTGAAACAAGTCGATACTGGTTTCCAGCGAAATGTTGTTATCTACTGTACAAGCAGAAATATTCGTCTGGAATTTAATTTCGTCTTTTTCGTCCAACGAGCTGTTGGACTAATATAAATGCTGGACTAATATTAATTTGTCCAGCTTTTCAATACACTCTTATGATCCATGGACGAAATTTACAACCGGACGAACCCCCTTTCTTTGGAGTTGGACGAAATTATTGACCGACGAAATTTTCTGCTTATACAGTATGTACAATATCCACCAATATCCTTTATCTAGGGCCCAAAGGCTATCCAGTTCACCAGGATTTGTGGCCTTACTATTTTTCGTTTTCTCCGCGTTTTGGGTTAAAATCTGAACATAAAAAGTAGCACTGATGACGTCATTCAGCTCATAATTTAAATTTGATATTGGAAATCGATGACAACTAACCCAATGTATCACCACAGACAATTTGGTTGAAAAATATTAATGTATGCCAAAGTTATTACCAATACAAGTTTTGTACACACATGATCACCTTATTATACCTGAGCAGGTGCTTAACAAACGTAGACAGCTGGAAAAAGTCAAAGCTGATTAACACCTATGTGGTGTCAAAAGCTCAGTGTTTACGTAACTCGGGTCGGGGAAATTGAACAGCTGGCAACGACCTGGCTTGTTTGGTAACACACCAACTGATGTTGCCTTGCTAGTTACAATGACTCAATGTTTTTTTGTCTCAGTGACGTGTGGTAAAGCTTTTTTTAGCTCTGAAAAAATCTCGTGGTTGGGCGTTTTAGCCCCACATATGCCCGTTCCGGGATCATGGAGACCACTGATACATCTCGGGAACCAGCTGAAGTCGACCCATGGCAGAAAGTAAGCGCCAGGGACCTGATGGCCCGAACTGTGCTATTTCCAGCTCCAAAGGATTTGAAACTCGCCGAGTACGTGAGCTGCCTCGAGCAACACGGAATAGGAGCTGAGCTCATCCTATCTATCCAGGTCAGTTCGGTAGGCCAATGCAAATTAACGTTCACAGATATCCAGCTTGCCCAGTTAGTCGTGAAGAATGGCTTCCATATCAATGGACAACATATCCTTCCAAAATCCTTGACAGAAAACACTCATATTCAGTTGCACATTCACAATGTTCCTGTGTGGGTGTCGGATGGCGCCATTACAGCCGCACTTGCTCCATACGGTACCGTGCAGGGCGCCATCTGCCACGGTAAACTTAAGGTACGGGACAACGTTGTTATTGCAACCGGAGTCCGTTTTGCAACCTTTGTACTGGGGTCGAATAAAGCCGTACCTTCGTACGTGAAATCCAGAGACGGGAAAGGCACTTTCCGCGTACATTATAGTGGCCAAAAGCCCACGTGTCGGATTTGCAGCAAGCCAGAGCACCTTGCCAAGGACTGCCCTGAGGCCCGCAGTACCACTGCCAGTACCGGTAGTACTAGTACACAGCAGTCACGGCATTCAATGTCACCTACATGTACAGACACTGAACGCACACGTCGACTCCTGTCTGATGTGGTCGCAAACCCAGCCCAGCCAGAGCAGCAAAGTAAAGCCCAATCACAATGCCCAACATCCAAGTCTAAGCAGGCTGATCTCCCAGCAGCTGACAAGAGCGACTCCAGCTCCTCTGAGTCTAAAGAGTTGCCTCTTTCTGCTGATACTGAATCATTGGTCGACAACGAAAGCTTATCCAAGCCAGAAAACCAGCAGCTGTCTAACTTGCCCTGCGACTCCGACAGGGAGGCCAAGAAGGCAGACAGCGATGCATGTACAGCCCTAGGCCCACAGCTGGGAGGCCATAGCGACGATGATCCTGATTCTGGCGGGTGGGAAGTCAACCGATCCAAGCGTTCACGCCATAGCGTCACACCTGATCGGGACCAGAGTGCCACCACCACTGGATCCAAGCAACGGAAAAAACGGAAACGAAAATCTCCTGAGAGTGGCCAACAAGTCCTGCAGTAAGTCACTTCAGAAACTTACCGCTTTGATACACATTTACCTTTCATTTTTACACCCATGCCTAGTTCTGTCATTCATCACAATACCGTTAAATGTTCACTCAGACTCCTTTGCACCAATGCATTTAGCTTAGGAAACAAGCTAGCTGAGTTCCAGCACACACTGCACCAGCATAATCCCGACATAGCAGTAGTGACGGAAACAAAGTTTTCCTCTGAAACCGTTCCACCATCTGACTCCACATTCCCTGGCTACACCACCTTCCGGCTGGATCGAACAGCACGTGGTGGCGGAGTGGCGGTATGGATCAGATCTACACTCCCAGCCATGGTAATTGATGAGTTATTTTCTCCACATCACGAACTCATTTGGCTATCCATTCAATTGTCCCCTGGACAAAAGATAGTCTTGGGCGCTGCTTACAGGCCAGGTTCGACGGGGCCCAGTGACCTTACGCTCATTAGCCATCTCGATGACATCCTTCCCTCTGCTCGTGCACTTGGTGCCAACCTCATACTCGCCGGTGATTTTAACGTGCATAACCGCAATTGGCTCCATAGCTCGAAGACCACACCTGCGGGGGAAGCCCTCGAAGACACATGCACAGCCCACTTTCTCACGCAGCACGTTCAGAGTCCTACTCGCGGGGATAACACACTCGACCTGGTGATGTCCACGTTCAACTCTCCAGTGACCACGCAGATAATGTCCCCTATTGGTCGATCTGACCACGCTGTAATTCTTTCGGACTTCACAGGTGTTCTTCCTACCCATGAAGCGGCGGTGCAACGAACTGTCTGGCGCTATGAAAAGGCAGACTGGAACCGCCTCCGATCCTTTTTCCGCCAGGTTGATTGGTCAACCGTCATTACTGCCAACCCAGAAACTTCGTGTGAGCACGTTACTGCCACAATCATGAAAGCCGTTTCCCAGTTCGTTCCGTCCAAGACACTGACAGTGAAGTCAACGGATCCGAAATGGTGGACACCTGAGTGTGCAGCCGCCATGAAGGAGAAGGACAAACGCTGGCGCACTTGGAGGAAGCACCCTCACGATTTTGCACTGAAACATGAGTTTACCCGTTCTGTAAACAATGCTATCGCAGTCCTCGCTAGATCTAGAGTTTCCAAAGAGAACAGCCTCTGACATAGCTTGTCGAATGGGTCCCTGAAGGAGAAGGAATGGTGGACGAAGCTAAAGTGTGCTTGTGGCGAGGGTCGGAACACTGACATTCCCCTGCTCGTTGATAGTGAAGGTTGCGAGAGGGTCAAAAGCTATGAGAAAGCGGAGGCTTTCGCACGTTTCTTTTCCCACAAGTGCAGTGTGCAAGGCCGCGACCTTACCACGATGGACTTACCGGACATGGCATTCGCTGACGCACCTGCACTAACGACAGTCCACGTTCGCCCGGATGCAGTCCACCGGCTTTTAGCTCGCCAGGATGCCTCAAAGGCGACTGGACCCGACGGTATTTCCGCTCGTGTCTTGAAGGAATGCGCCAGAGAACTTGCCAAGCCACTGTGTCAGCTCTTTGCTCTTTGCTTCCAGCACGGAGTCCAGCCACAAATGTGGAAGACTGCCAGCGTGGTTCCAATCCACAAGCGATCTTCACGATCTGCCCTAAGGAATTATCGTCCAGTTTCACTGCTGAGCATAATCTCTAAGATCATGGAGAGCGTTATCAATCGTCAGCTCATGAATCACCTTGAGCGTTACAAACTCCTAACACCCCACCAGTTCGGGTTTCGTCGCCGCCTCGGGACCTCAGATGCGCTACAGGCTCTACACCACACCTGGATCACAGCCGTCGGCCGAGGCGGTGCAGCACGTATTCTAGCCGTGGATATTGCCGGAGCATTCGACCGTGTGTCCCATGCTGGCCTCCTCCACAAAGTCCGCCATCTTGGCATTGGCGGCCCCCTGCATACCTGGCTCTCTTCCTACCTAGGTGGACGGTCCATTCAATGCTTGGTGGGCGGCCAAACCTCATCGCTGTATACCATATCAGCAGGAGTTCCCCAAGGGAGCATACTCGGCCCCACACTCTTCCTGATTTACGTGAACGACGCCTCAGAGACCCTGTCACCCGGAGCCCACCTGGAGGCGTACGCCGACGATAGTACCTTGTACAGCCTGATATCCCTCGACACATCCCCAGCCGACGCAGCATTGAGCCTCCAGACTTCTGTTGATCGCTTGCATCAGTGGGGCCGCAGATGGCGCATCTCCTTCGAACCGTCGAAGTCCCAAGCCATGACCGCCACTCTCCGCAGAACCCCCATCAATTTGCCTCGCATTGTCTTCGGCGGCACTCCTGTCCTTGAGGAGAAGGCTCTCTCTTTACTTGGAGTGACCTTTGACTCGAAGCTGTCATTCAGCACTCATCTCCGGAAGGTTGCCACTCGAGCCAAACAACGCCTAGGCTTCCTGCGCCGTGCAGCGCACATTCTCTCTCCAGCCGGCCGCACCACAGTATACAAGGCATTTGTTCGACCAGTTATGGAGTATGCCCCCATCATCTGGACAGGTGCTCCGCCCAGCTACCTGCAACGCCTGGATCATATCCAACGCTGTGCTCTGCGAATCATCGGTCCAGGTGCACTATTACCTAGCCTGGCCATCCGTCGTACTGTTGCCTCGCTTGCCTGCCTATACAAGCTGCATTACCTGCCTGGCCCTCCGCAGCTGCTCTCTGTTTTGCCACCGCGCCATTTCCCCTCATCCAGCCCCAGAACTCGCAGCGAGCATGGTAGCGTCATTGGCCATGACCACCAGCTCCAACACCAGCTGCTTGCATCTGTCCCGCTGGCATTAAAGCGCTCGTTCCCACACTGCAGTATTAGTGACTGGAACTCCCTCCCCGCCGCTCTTCTGTCCCAGCCTCCCCACAGCAAGGGAATGCAAGCATTCAAAACTAATGTTTATCGCCATCTGCGAAGCACAAACTGGCTCTGGGCAGTCGACTCGCTATGATGATGCTCTCGTCGTTCTCCTCTATCCCTATCTATGCACCACAACTGGCTCAGACAACCGACTCGCCATGATCAGCCATGATGATGTTCCTCTCAGTAACAGCCCTTGTAATTTGTTAATAGTCTCACAGTTTCTCCCGCACACTCGCTGATGTTAACCCTTCCTTTCTTTTCATTTTGCTGACTCGTACAGCTCTATCTTTTGTTTTTGGTGCGTGTTTTTGGCCGTGATGCCGAGACCTCAGGTCGGCAGAGCCATCAATGCCCCACCATCACTGCTGCGTCTCGGTGCAGCCCCTGCTCAATAGTTGTCACGTTCGTCCTAGTCTCAGTATCATTGTCTTTCTTTATTATTTTCGAGCTGGGAGTGTGAACATAGTAAAAAAAAAAAAAAAAAAAAAAAAAAAAAAATGAATGGTGCATCTCAATGATATTATAAGTAAAGCCGTCTCTGTATTGTGACTTTCAGAAAAAAGGGAACATCGAGAGGCAAGGGTTACAAATATTCTTTCCTGCATTTTTCACTGTGTCAAGGTAGACAAAGTAGGCAAGTAGACAGACCCTGCTCTATCCAGGGACTAGCTTCTCAAGAAGCAGTGAGATACAGCAGAATTAAGTCTGGGTATCTTGTCCCATTATGGTTGTTAGCAGCCCTGTCCACTCTAGCACTAGACTGCTGTGTTCTTCATTGCAATGCATCCGGAGATAGTAGCTATAATGCTGCTTCACGATTCGCCATAACCCAGAAAGCCATCAACTCAGGTAACATTGATAAGTGCTCTCTCAGTCCAATCATAGTTGTACATATTGGAGTGTCTTGTGGTTTTTTTTATTGTGTTTGAATACTGATCACCATCTGAACTGAGATTCACCAGTTGCCAAAAAGAAACCATGAATGTACCAAAAGTATGCTCGATGTACACATCCACATGTAGGCATTGTCCATTCTCAATGTCATTGGATAAAAAAATCATCAACTTGAGAATGTACAATGCCTGATGCACATACTTATGTACAGTGATGGAGTGCAGAGTTTCACTGCTTATCAGGCCCACGTTTAGTGCCCCGGATGAAACAGACCGAATGGAACTTCCCGGGTGAAATAGCCAGGGTGGAACGTCCCTCTGAAAGCGGCTCTGGGGGAAGGGGGGGGGGGTATCACCTGTACAACCCAGCTTAGTTCATACAATGTGATCAGCATGCACGTCGAATCATTTCAACTAGGTTATTCTCTAAACTTGGATTACACACATCGGTATGGGTAACTTCCATCCATTAGAGAGCTACCCTATTAGAAATTGCATTAGAAATTGCATTTTGTGTGCGACCCCTTGCTTGTGTGCCATTGTCTCTGCTATTATGTGTGTGTGTGTGTGTGTGTGTGTGTGTGTGTGTGTGTGTGTGTGAGAGTAAAATATTCAGACGTCACATCTGCAAGGGTGAACAATAGACGAGCACTTACAACACTAGCGCTGACAAAACGCCATACGCAGCCGGCAGCTTTGAAAGCCTCAGTTCCCGTACGATTCAAAATAATGCCAACACCCTCGCCACAACGGCAAGAGTCTCCCCCGCCAGGGACAGGTCGGCCAGAGCACAGGACAGTAGAATTCTGCACACTGTAAATGCCACTTCCGAACCAGTGAGTCTCTTGCAGTCCGGCTGCCGTGATGTTGAGCCGTCGGAGTTCACGTCAGGCGAAATAGCACGTCATAGTACTTTTTGAGATCAGCGGGAAGAAGATGACGACGTCCACTAATTTAGTATCTGTGCACACGAATCTGCTGTGTGTGTTACTCTGTGTGTCAGCTATGGCATTATCGCCTATGGTTCCATGCCTAGCATGTACGTCTGAACCATCCTGCAAAGTTTGAATGACGTAGGTTGAGCGATCGCTCCGCGAAACATACTTTTTGAAATTCTCTTCATAGTATATCTTCCACCATTGAAATTTCGAATTTCTTCGAATTTTTTGCTGAGAGGGGTGGCTTGCAACCTCGATATGGCTTGTTCCAGGCATGCTTTGGAGCCATCGCCTGTTGAAACAGTGGCGGGAAGCTGCCCTGCAACTGTTCCAACAGGAAATAAATCGATCCGAGAAAGCGCGAGTCCGCGAATCTCGTTTGAATATTGAGTATTTCAAGCCTTTTCACGACGAAGATGGAGTTCTTTTTGGAGATGGACGTCGCGGCAAAGGACATGGTGTCCGACTTCTGGCGTCTGGTGCCGATAGTTGGTTTTGAAGCCAGGGATCATTTGTCCAGTCAGGTCGGCAGCCTAACCATCGGTAAGCTTGTGTTTGGATCCCGTTCTGCTCGATGTGGTAGATGACAAACAACTTTATATCGCACAAATTGATCTCAGCATCATGCGTACGGTATTTTATATTCAGAAAATCCCAAAGTGTCTCTGTGTGGCCGTCCTATGCCACGAGAAACTCCAATCAGGCTCCTATGTCCTCTGCCTTCATGATTGAATGTCCACTTCGTTTGAACAACGAACACAACAATCGAGGACGGCTTTGCAATGAAAAATACAGCTATACTGGAGCTGAAAAAAGGAAGAAAAAAACGTGCTCAGGATGAGACTCGAGTACACGCATACTCTCCCAGCTGGTGAAACGCAAATTTTTGTGAAAAATGCGTGTCGCCGACTGACCAGTAATTTCGCCTGACGATCTGCGACACGGTTGATCTTTTTGTTCTCAACGGCATTCCCAGTTAGGCTTGCCGTCTCCAAACCGCCATCACGCTCGACCAGGGATCTCACGTTCCAACACCCGAATCGTACCTGGCAGTGTCTCCTCCTCTCTCTTCTCTCAGCAACAAATTTCATAATTTGCGCGGTCGAAATCCACTCGGGGGCTTGTCAAACCGCCGCGAGTGGCGACGACGGGCACGACCAAAGGTGACGGCAGCAAACACCGTCCCGTCCTCAAGTCGTGGTGATCCCGACGTCGAATGCGCTCTGTTGGCTCAGAGGCGACCCTTACGGGGCCGCCTCTGGCCTGGAAGGGACCTACGACGAGTTTTGAGGAGAAAGACTGTCAGAGCTCAAAACACTGCAAACTGCCCTCTAGAATATTTTACTCTTGTGAGCGCGTATGCTCCGACGTTTGCAGCCAGTCGTTCAAGCAAAGAAATTTTCTTTGACGACCTCCAACGAACTTTGAACGACACCTCTTCAACCGACCACTGCGTTTTACTTGGTGACTTCAATGCACGTGTTGGCTCTGGGCAGCTAGACGACGAGTGGTACGGTATACGGGGCACGCATGGTTTTGGACGCATGAACTCTTCTGGCGCTGAACTGCTGTCTTTTGCTGCTGCAAATCGACTGTGCATATGTAACACCTGGTTCCCAAAACGTGACTTGTTCAAACGTACGTGGCAACACCCTCGCACCCTCCAATGGCATTGCATTGACCACATCCTTGTTCGACAAGAGGACCTGAGTGCCTGCACTGATGTATCAGTAATCAGGAATGCTGAGTGTGGCAGTGACCATCAGCTGCTACATGTGTCATGGGACATGTCTAGCCCAATCAGGTTTAGCAAGCAGGGCACGGCCAGCCGACAACGACAGCACTTTGATGTTGCCCAGCTCAGGAACTCCAAGCCATCTAGTCAAACTGACACCAATGACGAGCCTACACCAGTTGATTTGTATCGCAGTGTTGTTGAGAGTGAACTCACCAAAGATTGGAATGAGCAAGCCAACATTGCGAGTAAATGGAACCATATCAAGTCAGCACTTGATACTGCGGCAACCTCTGTTCTCGGATTCTGGGGACGCCAACAACCGGGCTGGTTCCAGGAGGCAAGTCCAGAGATCCAACCACTCCTTGGGGATCAACGCTGCATACAAGGAGTGGATCCAGCATGGACAGCACCACGATCATCCATCCTTCAGCACATTTAAATATGCCAGGTTGAAGGCACGCTTGGCTATTAATGCAGCCTGTGTGAAGTGGATAGAAAGCAAGGCGCTAGCGGCTACAGAGTCCCGTTTGAACGGAGCTATTATATGGAAGTGCATGCACGATCTCCAAGCTGCAGGGGAAGGTTTGAAACCGGCTCGGACAACCGCAGTCGTGGATGAAAGCGGAAATCTATGCACGTCACCAGAAGAGCAGGGTCACCGTTTTCGGAGACATTTCTCTGGAGTGCTGAACATCCATAGCACATGGTCACCTAGTGCGCTGGACTCCATCCCACAACTGCCGGTAGACCAAGATCTCGCTAGTCCCCCGACACTGGAGGAAGTTCGTCGTGCTATTGGCAAGCTCCAGAGCGGGAAATCGGCTGGAGCCTCTGGTATCCTCTCGGAAATGCTGAAATTTGGTGGCGAGCAGCTGTTCCTCAGCCTTCATGGGCTGTTTGGCGATGTGTGGCGAGCAGCTGGTCCTCAGCCTTCATGGGCTGTTTGGCAAATGTGTGGCATGAGGGTCATGTCTCCCAGGAGTGGGTAGATGCCATGCTGGTGCCAATACCCAAAAAAGGTGACCTCTCCAGGTGCGATAACTGGCGTGGTATATCTTTGCTAGATGTCGTAGGCAAGGCACTACAGTCGTCCCTTTCTAATCCGGCACTTGTTTATCCCGAACCCTTGCCAACCGGCGCACTTTCTGACGAAACCGATTTTTTCGTTCAATTCCTACATCTTAATCCGGCACTTGAATTCCGCCTCCGGCAATGACTTTTTGAAACGAATCGCTCAAACTGCACGTAGTTTGATTTCGTAATCCGGCAGTCGTAAATCGCGTACCGTGCAGGTGCACTCCTTGCCAGGCCAGGCTAGGCCAGTCTGGTCAATGTTGTCCAGGAGACAACGGCAGTCAACCATACTTTCTTATTTTAGCAAGGAGTAGTGTCCTGCCAATTTTCAGGTGTGTGTGTGTGTGCAAGAGTACATGTGAACATGTTCTCTGTTTTACTTTATCACTTTATCACTGTGCATATTCCTGGAGAACAATTGAGAATATAAAGCCGTGCACCAAATACTTGGGTTGACACGGAAAAACCCTGCGTTTTGACGTACATTTGATACATGCATGCAATTGGGTAGGGCCGGGTCAGAGGGCAGGATTTCTTAATCTAGCACCCTCGTTAATCCAGCAGAAAACGCCGTAGCAAAAGGTGCCGGATTAGAGAGGGACGACTGTAGCAGGAGTCATTCAGCTACGCCCCCAGTCTCTGGCCAAAGAATTCCTCCCGGAATCGCAGTGTGGCTTCCGCCGTGACGGATCATGCTCCAACATGATATTTACCATCCGCCAACTCTTGGAGAAGACAGTAGAACATAAAACCAAGGGTTTCTTTGTCTTCATCGATTTGCGCAAAGCTTACGACTCGGTTCCTCATGAGTGTCTCTGGCAGGTATTGGCTAGAGCTGGCGTCCCTTCCCACATGCTGGTGGTGATCAAGTCGTTTCACACCTCAATGGCTGCTGTATTACGCATGAGTGGTAAAACTGCAGATCCCTTTAGCGTTCATAATGGTCTACGCAAGGGTTGCTCAATGGCGCCCGTGCTGTTTAACATGTTCATGTGGGCCGTGGTAAGATGATGGCAGCAGCGCGTTAGTGGTGTACCTGGTATTTGTTTCAGTTTCTGTTATGGCATGCTGTCTTTCCAACATTATACTCCCCCTCTATATGAACATAACGCAACATAACACAACACAAACCGTTAGTATCAGAGGACTGATCATCAACTGCAACATGACGAACGTTCTACAGTTGTGGCAAGTGAAATCCGACACTTGCCATGGGGGACAGCGCCACAAATGGACATCAATGATGTAATGCACTGCACCTAATTTGTACTATAGAGCTGTATGCATCCCAAACAGAGTGAAAGGTCACAGCGTAGCTCCACACAGTTCAAAAACAAGTTACATGGTACTCATAAGGAGTATTGGTATCCAATCCCCATTCATTTTTGCCAGCACCTTTTGAACCTTGACTGTGATGGGTACGAGTTTTGTCATCAGACAGAAAAAGTTGTATGTAACACATGTACTGTACGTATGCAGGGCTGCAGGGGCTGCAGACTGCATGGTGCAGTCCCTTATGCCAAGTGTTGGATTTCACTTGCCACAACTGTACATCGATGCACCCATGTGCAGAGCCTTACACACGCACAGATGACGAAAACCATAATTGCTGTCATTCACACAGCAGCAAAGTTCTCATTTCTCTTCTCTGTGGATGTAGTTATCATGGAGTCATACCAACAGTCCATAACACCAAGATTGTGCACCTGCCTGTTCTATTGTAGCGTTGGCACGCTGGTGACTTCAAAGCGTATAGCGTTTAGTGTAGAGTGTAGCATATCCCCGTACTGTATCCCCGTACTTTAGCGTACGGAGTCTGCCTTTGTATCAAAGCTGCTGCTCACGATTCATTTATAGCCAGTTAGTTAATTTAGTTGCCAATCAGTTAATTTCATTGCCAGTACATTTCAATTGCCAATTACACTGTGTTCACTGAGACCCTTGTGCGTTCTTGCCTCCGAGAGAGACTGCGGCCCGCTACAAATTGGTGGCAGCGGTAAATTCATTTTGTTTCATTCTATACCTAACTGTTACTTTACACGTTTCTCGGACCCCCATGGCTCAACCCGCTACAGCTCCGTGCGACGAATCAAGATGAGAATCATGTTTCTTGCCTTCCTGGGCTTGGCCCTGCTTATTAGCCTGCAGCACAATCAGGGTGCTAGCGTGGATCACCCTTCTCTCCGCACGGCACACACTGGAGACTCCAATGGCGATTCCAAGCGACCCGCTACCTACATGTATACTACCGGTGGTGATGGCGAAGCTGATGAGAACGACGACATGCAGGCTGCTGACCAAGACAAGGAGGGTATTCCCCAAGACCAGCAGCGTTTGATTTTCGCCGGCACGCATTTGGCAGACGGCCGAACCCTGAGTGACTACAACGTTCAGCAGAGGTCCACTATTCACTTGGTACTTCGTCTCCGTGGTGGGATGCAGATTTTCGTCAACACTCTTCCTGGCTAGACCATCACTCTTTACGTCGCGCAAAGCGATGCTATCGACAATGTGAAGACCACGATTGAAGACGAGGAGGGAGGTTATTTGTCTGACGCCGAGCTAGCCACTCGGAGTGACCGGTTCAACCAAGATGAAGATAAAACCTGGCTCGCCCTCCGCCATAGCTCCAGCCGCCGCCGTGGTTACTAACGCTGATTCCAGGTATGGCATTTTCTTTTCTGTCTTCCTTCAGTCTCCCTGTTCTCTTCAGTCTTCCTTTATGCGAGTGTGTGAATCCAGTTTAGTTTGGTAGGCGTCTGATCATGGTGAGCCACGGTTTACCCAGCTAACGTGGGACAATGTGTGTGACAACGCCCCTTATAGTTATAGTGTATTCAGTTCGGTTTTTGAACTGCGATGTTCGTGGCGGGTTGTGGCAGCGTTGTGCAGCAAGAGTGCTGTGGTTTTTCAGGTCCTATTTGGAGGACAGTTCTTTCCCCTTTTGACCCCTTGAGATCCTGTGAACCTGGTGTGCTTCTACTTTATGATTTGTTTATCAGTTCATTCTTCTGTCTATTCCAAACGTTATCATTTCCGATATTATTTGCCATACTCCGGTTGACGCTCTCCCAGTAATTCGCGATCTACTATAATGTTCACGACTCCATACCTAAATAACCGACGAGGAGACAACAGTCGTAAAATAGCAATGAACAATATCAATTGTGCACTCATAACCATGTATAAACAATTAAAATGAAACAATTCCAGAACGTTTTCGTGTGACCATCATCAGTGGAACATCGTCACATAGTAAGAATCACTAAAACAACCAGTTATATAGCTAGAGTAATATGAAAAGAAGCGTGAGAATGCAGCACAGCTAGCGGTTATGCATAACGCGTGTAGTGTGAACCTTTGCAGTGTATCTGAGAATGGTAGCAGTAGATGAATGTGGCAGCTGTGAGTGCGTGTGAACAAAAACTGGTGAGTGCGTATTATTTAAAAAGTGTGAGTGCTACAACATTTTCTTTTTGCTTGCATAGAACAGGGTCACGTGTGCGAATATATACAGCTTCCAACACCTGCAACTGCTTCAAGAAACGCGCGTGACAAATAACACTAAGCCAGGAATCGTCAAACAACTTACGACAATCCGGACTGGACACCAAATGCTTGTAGATGGCAGACTTGCTCTTGTCGATGTCGAACTCCTCCTCGTCCGTATCACTCTCATCTACAAGCATTTGGTGTCCAGTCCGGATTGTCGTAAGTTGTTTGACGATTCCTGGTTTAGTGTTATTTGTCACGCGCGTTTCTTGAAGCAGTTGCAGGTGTTGGAAGCTGTATATATTCGCACACGTGACCCTGTTCTATGCAAGCAAAAAGAAAATGTTGTAGCACTCACACTTTTTAAATAATACGCACTCACCAGTTTTTGTTCACACGCACTCACAGCTGCCACATTCATCTACTGCTACCATTCTCAGATACACTGCAAAGGTTCACACTACACGCGTTATGCATAACCGCTAGCTGTGCTGCATTCTCACGCTTCTTTTCATATTACTCTAGCTATATAACTGGTTGTTTTAGTGATTCTTACTATGTGACGATGTTCCACTGATGATGGTAACACGAAAACGTTCTGGAAATGTTTCATTTTAATTGTTTATACATGGTTATGAGTGCACAATTTATATTGTTCATTGACTCCATACCTGTATTATATTATGCAAGTCATCCATTATGCCTATCTCTTATCGTCGAGTTTATTCCGACGGGACCATGCATGCCGCCAGTTTTTTCTCAATAGCAGCCAGTTGTTGATGTCCAGCTATCACCTACATGTAGTATTCGAATCACGAGGACGTGATTGTATTTGAGAGGGGAGGTGTAGCGTTGGCACGCTGGTGACTTCAAAGCGTATAGCGTTTAGTGTTTAGAGTATAGCATATCCCCGTACTGTATCCCCGTACATTAGCGTACGGAGTCTGCCTTTGTATCAAAGCTGCTGCTCACGATTCTTTTATAGCTAGTTAGTTAATTTAGTTGCCAATCAGTTAATTTCGTTGCCAGTACATTTCAATTGCCAATTACAGTGTGTTCACTGACACCCTTGTGCGTTCTTGCCTCCGAGAGAGACTGCGGCCCGCTACACTATTTCCATTCAGTGCTGCAACGGTAGACTTTCACGGCATCACATGGCTTGGGGCAATGGATTATTCTGGCAAGCAGGGTGCAGGGACCACAAGAGAGCTGTACCCAAACCAGGCTTGCAAACAAAACACCTCTTCCATAAGGTGAAGACACGGTGGATGGGTTTGTCACATGGTGTAAAATTCTGCCTTTCCAGACCCCATCGACTGTATTGGCATATTACTGGTGTTGGTCTTTGCGGACTACACTCTACACAATCATGAAAATCCAAACTTACATCAAGACACTTACCTGGTCGATAGCGAACCAGTCCAATACACGCTCAGAAAATGTTCAATTTTGACAAATATAACATACGGTATACCAGCATGTGCCTTCAGCAATACCCCGTGATGCAACTGCCATGGGTTTACCACTGTAAGAAATGTGGAAAACAGAGACATGAAAGAAACCACCCTGACAATGAGAGACAGTCACTGAGACTGTACAGAAGAAATTCAGACAAAGACACTGTCATCTGCCTGAGAAAGATCATTTCATGTGCACAAGCATGTATAGAGTGCAGATTATGGTCAAACCTTTCTCAACTGACAGGGATGATTAGCAAATAAAACCACCGATCCGATAGCTAGTTTGCCGAAGACACTGGACTTATCATCAATGCTGCCAGCTTCATCGAGTAAGACGCTGAACCTCAGAGAAACATCACTGCCGCAGCTGAATAGCTAGATCGCTGGCATATGCAACACAACAAAACTGTCCTCCTCCCGTTCTACCATGGCAACGTACCCCCAACCACGGCTGCCCAAATAGACTTTGATGAACCCAACTAAGAACCATAACACAGTATCGCCACCTTGGAATCATATTCCAACACGAATCTGCTCATGCACAAGGCTCACTCACTGGTACGAATATGCTTGCTCTCTCCTAATCATGCAGTCATTTTAAACAAATATTCGTTGCAAACCCTCTACTTGATCTGGATCTCACTGTACGATCCCATATGGGTCATTACGTAAAATGAGGATTTGAAGCACACTGCGGTAGAGGCAAGCGAATGCTAGGACACAGTGACACCACAACACTGTGACTCTGAGTCACTGTGTGAAACATTGATATGTTGGGACTTACTGACACTGCTGCTTTGCTGATATCATACACTGACCCTACCACACACTGACACTTCCTTAAACTGACCCTACCACACACTGACGCTAGAACACACTGACGCTAGAACACACTGACGCTACGACACACTTACGCTATGACACACTGACACTTCCACACTGATGCAATGATACACTGACGGTAGGACACATTGACACTTCCATACACTGACACTACGACACACTGACGCTATGACACACTGACGCTATGACACACTGACAATATGGCACATTGCCACAACAAAGCATTGAAACAGTTTGAATTACTGGATTTGACATGTGCCAACAATTCCTTGTCGAGTTTTCTTTCTTCAGTTTTGTGAAGGTGCAGTGAGCGAGCATCCTTGTGCTCTCAATCGATCTCTGATTGCCCACACCAGTCAACCGTGACCTGGCTACCCTTGCACAAATGATAAGGTGCTAATAGCCAGTGCAGGCTGTCGTAATAAAACGACTCATCCGTGTTCCATTCCCGTGCATGGTACATGCATGGTGCGACGGCACAATGACAGCTGTCGCAAATCACACTGAGTATTACACGTGTTTGTTGGTGATTCCTGGTTAGCTGCTAGCTTTTCCCTACTCGAAGATGTTGCCGCCGCGAAATCTGGGGGTTTGTGTTCGTCCTGGCGAAAACCGTGTTTTGATCTGTTGAGGGAGACGAGAGATACAGTGCGAAGACGTACGATCTGTCCGAGAATCGGCGAAGAAGTAAGCTTCGCAGACGACCCGTAGTGGTTGGGTTGGGAACAGAATGGAACATATACCAGTCGATGCCTGTCATGGTAGGGATGACTGCTACGAAGTTTTAGCCCCATGCTCCCCAGCGCTTTTTAGCGCCCGACGATAATTACCAAATTTCATCATTTATCCATGTGGATCAAAGCATAGTCTCCTCAATCTTCTCCAGTCGAGCTGAGTCTGGACGCTACAATGTCGAGACGCGAAAAGAGAACATGCATGAACACACAGGAGCATCACATGCAGCTGCATTCTGCCTTGACGAAGCTGAGAACAACACCAGCACCACGCATTTGGAAGACATTTCGAAGAAGACGAAGAACTACATATCTGCGTTCAAAAAAGCCTCTGTACTGTGCAGTATGCATGCGTGCATGCGCGAAGCACGGGGTCCGCGGATCTACTTCGTTCAAAAATCATTGTGCCACACAGGTTGTATGATTTGTGTGCGATCATGGCCTTTCTTCTTGACAAACAAAACTGAAGTTTTTCGATCTTCAAATCGCCATAACGTCCTTGTCATGACTCCAAATCAGCTGAAACTTTGCAGGAGGAATGAAAATGCCATGCTGAATCGATTGGTACCATTTTCGAAGGGTTTCCTTGAAAAATAAAATTTAGCCTGCACTGGCTAGTGCTAATGAATATTGCTGCTGTAGCCGCATCATTTTGGATGGTTTGCGCAAACCGTATTACTCCCATTGGAGATCAGACAAATTTAGGGAATTACAGTAAGTAGGTGAAATGCACTTGCACAGTATGTGCACTGGGAAGGGATAGTCATGGGATAGGACGTTCACACAGTTTCACACCTCCAATCATGATACTGCGTTACTGGTGGTATGGGATGCATTCATCATCAGGTGAGCAGGTGCTTAACAAAAGGTAGACAGCTGGAAAAATTCACAGCTGATTAACACCTATGTGGTGTCAAAAGCTCAGTGTTTACGTAACTCGGGTCGGGGAAATTGAACAGCTGGCAACGACCTGGCTTGTTTGGTAACACACCAACTGATGTTGCCTTGCTAGTTACAATGACTCAATGAATGGTGCATCTCAATGATAGTATAAGTAAAGCCGTCTCTGTATTGTGACTTTCAGAAAAAAGGGAACATCGAGAGGCAAGGGTTACAAATATTCTTTCCTGCATTTTTCACTGTGTCAAGGTAGACAAAGTAGGCAAGTAGACAGACCCTGCTCTATCCAGGGACTAGCTTCTCAAGAAGCAGTGAGATACAGCAGAATGAAGTCTGGGTATCTTGTCCCATTATGGTTGTTAGCAGCCCTGTCCACTCTAGCACTAGACTGCTGTGTTCTTCATTGCAATGCATCCGGAGATAGTAGCTATAATGCTGCTTCACGATTCGCCATAACCCAGAAAGCCATCAACTCAGGTAACATTGATAAGTGCTCTCTCAGTCCAATCATAGTTGTACATATTGGAGTGTCTTGTGGTTATTTTTATTGTGCTTGAATACTGATCACCATCTGAACTGAGATTCACCAGTTGCCAAAAAGAAACCATGAATGTACCAAAAGTATGCTCGATGTACACATCCACATGTAGGCATTGTCCATTCTCAATGTCATTGGGTAAAAAAATCATCAACTTGAGAATGTACAATGCCTGATGCACATACTTATGTACAGTGATGGAGTGCAGAGTTTCCCTGCTTATCAGGCCCACGTTTAGTGCCCCGGATGAAACAGACCGAATGGAACTTCCCGGGTGAAATAGCCAGGGTGGAACGTCCCTCTGAAAGCGGCTCTGGGGGAGGGGGGGGGGGGGTATCACCTGTACAACCCAGCTTAGTTCATACAATGTGATCAGCATGCACGTCGAATCATTTCAACTAGGTTATTCTCTAAACTTGGATTACACACATCGGTATGGGTAACTTCCATCCATTAGAGAGCTACTCTATTAGAAATTACATTAGAAATTGCATTTTGTGTGCGACCCCTTGCTTGTGTGCCATTGTCTCTGCTATTATGTGTGTGTGTGTGTGTGTGAGAGTAAAATATTCAGACGTCCCATCTGCAAGGGTGAACAATAGACGAGCACTTACAACACTAGCGCTGACAGAACGCCATACGCAGCCGGCAGCTTTGAAAGCCTCAGTTCCCGTACGATTCAAAATAATGCCAACACCCTCGCCACGACGGCAAGAGTCTCCCCCGCCAGGGACAGGTCGGCCAGAGCACAGGACAGTAGAATTCTGCACACTGTAAATGCCACTTCCGAACCAGTGAGTCTCTTGCAGTCCGGCTGCCGTGATGTTGAGCCGTCGGAGTTCATCTGCGACACGGTTGATCTTTTTGTTCTCAACGACATTCCCAGTTACGCTTGCCGTCTCCAAACCGCCATCACGCTCGACCAGGGATCTCACGTTCCAACACCCGAATCGTACCTGGCAGTGTCTCCTCCTCTCTCTACTCTCAGCAACAAATTTCATAGTTTGCGCGGTGGAAATCCACTCGGGGGCTTGTCAAACCGCCGCGAGTGGCGACGACGGGCACGACCAAAGGTGACGGCAACAAACACCGTCCCGTCCTCAAGTCGTGGTGATCCCGACGTCGAATGCGCTCTGTTGGCTCAGAGGCGACCCTTACGGGGCCGCATCTGGCCTGGAAGGGACCTACGACGAGTTTTGAGGAGAAAGACTGTCAGAGCTCAAAACACTGTCAACTGCCCTCTAGAATATTTTACTCTTGTGAGCGCGTATGCTCCGACGTTTGCAGCCAGTCGTTCAAGCAAAGAAATTTTCTTTGACGACCTCCAACGAACTTTGAACGACACTCCTTCAACCGACCACTGCGTTTTACTTGGTGACTTGAATGCACGCGTTGGCTCTGGGCAGCTAGACGACGAGTGGTACGGTGTACGGGGCACGCATGGTTTTGGACGCATGAACTCTTCTGGCGCTGAACTGCTGTCTTTTGCTGCTGCAAATCGACTGTGCATATGTAACACCTGGTTCCCAAAACGTGACTTGTTCAAACGTACATGGCAACACCCTCGCACCCTCCAATGGCATTGCATTGACCACATCCTTGTTCGACAAGAGGACCTGAGTGCCTGCACTGATGTATCAGTAATCAGGAATGCTGAGTGTGGCAGTGACCATCAGCTGCTACATGTGTCATGGGACATGTCTAGCCCAATCAGGTTTAGCAAGCAGGGCACGGCCAGCCGACAACGACAGCGCTTTGATGTCGCCCAGCTCAGGAATTCCAAGCCATCTAGTCAAACTGACACCAATGACGAGCCTACACCAGTTGATTTGTATCGCAGTGTTGTTGAGAGTGAACTCACCAAGGATTGGAATGAACAAGCCAACATTGCGAGTAAATGGAACCATATCAAGTCAGCACTTGATACTGCGGCAACCTCTGTTCTCGGATTCTGGGGACGCCAACAACCGGGCTGGTTCCAGGAGGCAAGTCCAGAGATCCAACCACTCCTTGGGGATCGGAACGCTGCATACAAGGAGTGGATCCAGCATGGACAGCACCGCGATCATCCATCCTTCAGCACATTTAAATCTGCCTGGTTGAAGGCACGCTCGGCTATTGATGCAGCCCGTGTGAAGCCTTTCTATCAACTCCCTTCCCAGCATTCCCCAATCCAGCGATCTGACTCTGTTTGCGGATGATTCCAACATGGTCTGCGTTTCTCCGCCTACTGTCGTACCCGCCGCGCACACTGCTTCCCTGCAACTAGACCTTGATAGATGTGTGAACTGGTCCCATAAAGCTGAAGCAGTTTTCAATGCTAACAAATGTGTCCATGTTCCCTTTTGCAGACCTAAATCAAACCCACCTGATCCCAGGACCGTCACCATGGCCGGTACGTTACTGACCCAGCCCTCTTCCCACCGCCATCTGGGCATCATCCTCACTCCTTCACTCAATCTGTCCCCCCATATTCAACACATTACCAGCAAATTTCGAGGTCGGGTTTTTCTTTTAAACCACATGTCCAACTTCCTTCCTTTTCCTGCTGTGAATCTTTTGTATAAGTGTTATGTTCGTCCCCTCCTTGAATATGCTGTTCCCGTTTGGATGTTTTCCGTTTCAGCCACCATGTCCACAACCCTTGATAAACTGCAGGCTACTGCTGCTAGAGCATACTTAAATAGTAAACTCAAGCGTCGGCCTGACTGGACGACTTCCAAAGAAGACCTCAATGTTCTGTCCTCTTGGGAATCGTTAGCATGGCGACGGCAGATTCTTGGCCTTGTCTATTTCCACCATGTATTCTCCCAATACCCCTCCTTGTTGTCTCACTTCTAGCTACCCTCTTCCCAAAGCAGTCGTCACCCTTCATCCATAATTCTTCCTAAAGCTGGCACCTTCTTTCGTAAATCAACCCTTTTTTCTTTGATTGTTGCCTGGAATAAACTTCCTGAAGATATTCGTTCACTCTCTACAACAGCGAAATTTAGTATTGCTGTTCGTCGGTATCATTCGCAATCTATGTTTTCTTTGAAAGGTATTCCTGACTTTTGTGTCTAGGCTAACCACATCTATGATAGTTTCAATAGTTTGTGTATATGTCAGTTATAGTAGTCCGCAATGCTGCTTTTCTAATTCTCATTATGATTAGCATGCAATGTACTACCCGAAGTACTGAATTTACTTCTTCTGTACTCTATATTCTAATGTATCTTCTACCTCTTCTCCCTTACGAACATACTTTCTCATTTTCCATACTTACTTAGGAGACTCCCTTCGATAGGCATCTATTTGCCTCTGGAGGATCCGTGAAATAAAAATCAATCAATCAATCAATCAATCAAAGTGGATAGAAAGCAAGGCGCTAGCGGCTACAGAGTCCCGTTTTAACGGAGCTATTATATGGAAGTGCATGCACGATCTCCAAGCTGCAGGGGAAGGTCTGAAACCGGCTCGGACAACCGCAGTCGTGGATGAAAGCGGAAATCTATGCACGTCACCAGAAGAGCAGGGTCACCGTTTTCGGAGACATTTCTCTGGAGTGCTGAAGATCCATAGCACATGGTCATCTAGTGCGCTGGACTCCATCCCACAACTGCCGGTAGACCAAGATCTCGCTAGTCCCCCGACACTGGAGGAAGTTCGTCGTGCTATTGGCAAGCTCCAGAGCGGGAAATCAGCTGGAGCCTCTGGTATCCTCCCGGAAATGCTGAAATTTGGTGGCGAGCAGCTGTTCCTCAGACTTCATGGGCTGTTTGGCGATGTGTGGCGAGCAGCTGTTCCTCAGACTTCATGGGCTGTTTGGCGATGTGTGGCATGAGGGTCGTGTCCCCCAGTAGTGGGTAGATGCCATGCTGGTGCCAATACCCAAAAAAGGTGACCTCTCCAGGTGCGATAACTGGCGTGGTATAACGCTGGATGTCGTAGGCAAGGCACTAGCAGGAGCCATTCAGCTACACCTCCAGTCTCTCGCCAAAGAATTCCTCCGAGAATTGCAGTGTGGCTTCCGCCGTGGCGGATCATGCTCCAACATGATATTTACCATCCGCCAACTCTTGGAGAAGACAGTAGAACATAAAACCAAGGGTTTCTTTGTCTTCATCGATTTGCGCAAAGCTTACGACTCGGTTCCTCATGAGTGTCTCTGGCAGGTATTGGCTAGAGCTGGAGTCCCTTCACCCATGCTGGTGGTGATCAAGTCGTTTCACACCTCAATGGCTGCTGTATTACGCATGAGTCGTACAACTGTAGATCCCTTTAGCGTTGATAATGGTCTACCCAAGGGTTGCCCAATGGCGTCCGTGCTGTTTAACATTTTCATGTGGGCCGTGGTAAGCAGATGGCAGCAGCGCGTTAGTGGTGTACCTGGTATTGGTTTCAGTTTCTCGCACAAATCTGACACTGGTAACCTCTACAGGAAGTCTCACCGCACCAACCCTGTCACTACCGCTACGGAGGCTGAGTTCGCTGATGACTCGGCATTGTTCGCTACATCAAGAGCTGGTGCCGAGGTCGCATTGACAACCTTTGACAACACAGCGTCCGAATTTGGCCTCGCGGTTAGTGCCACAAAGACAAAGTTTTTGGTTGTTGGTGCTGATGTGTCTGCTGCTGACCGCGTACCCCTCAGTCCAGCTGATGTCGACATTGTCTGTGTCACCGGATTCAATTATCTGGGTTCGGTAATTCACAGCGGTGGCCGTTCATCCTGCGATGTTGACTCCCGCATTGCGAATGCCTCCCGAGCGTGTGGCGCTTTTTAAAAGTCCATATTTGGCAACAAGCACCTGGATCTCCACATCAAGAGGTGTGTGTTCAACGCCTGTGTCTTGTCGCTCTTGCTGTACGGTTCGGAGTGTTGGACGCCTCTTCAACGGGATTTGCAGCGGCTCTCTGTCTTCCGCCACCGATGCATCCGCTCGATCATGGGAGTGTCTCGCCAAGAATGCTGGGATGACCACATCACTAATCACGTGTGAGGTGGGGTGATCCCGACACCATCCGCACAAAGGTGGAGCACCGCCGCCTTGAATGGCTCGGACATGTTGCTCGGATGGGGGACTACCGGCTGCCGAAGGAAGTTCTCTTTGGCAAGCTTCCGTCGCGTCGCACAGCTCATGGCCCTCGTCGGCGCTGGAAGGATTGTATTATGTCTGACCTTCGTTCTCGCGGCCTCGAGGGGGAATGGCGAGCTGAATGCGAGTCGCATTCCACCTGGCTCTCGGCGTACTCTGCACCGGTAGATGCCCAGCACCCCTCTCCCCTCCCGTCACCTGCTACACCTGCGACCGACAGTTTGCACACCCCAGTGATCGCGCACGCCACAAGTGTAGGGTTGAGCGTGCGAAGCCGGTTGCGGAGCAGAAAGGTGCATGCCAGTGTGGAGAGTGTGGCCGTTGGCTGAGGTCCCGTGGAGGTCTGAAAAGGCACAAGTGTACTTACTCCCAGCCAGCAGTCGGTGCACCCCTGCCGCTGCCTGCTTCTCCGCCGTGCTGCGTCGATCACTGCCAGGCTTGTTACCACTGCTTTGCGTATACGCGTGGCCGCGCCCGTCATCGCTGCTCACGGACTTATAGTCGTCCGACCGTTCAGGACCGTCAGGGTTTCACATGTGTTTGCGCCTGCTCCCGCCGATTTCGCTTACCGCATCACCTGGATCGTCACAGGGATGTGTGCTCCTCCTCTCAGCTGCCCCTCCGGGGCCCACGTAACCTTCATGGCAGTGGCTCAACAGGACAGGACAGGTGTGTGTGTGTGTGTGTATCAGTTCCACTCTGACTTAGCCACCCACACAAGTAGGAAGTATAACCTTCACTGGGGGCAGGGGTAACTGCAGTTGGACCCCAGCACGGATACCCTGATGCCATCCATCCGTTTTCTGCACCTTGTCTTCGTCCACTTGCCGAGGTCTGGTGAGCCCATAAGTGGGATCATTTTCCAAGTCCACCCATAGTTTGGGGA
Organism: Sycon ciliatum; assembly: GCF_964019385.1. Lineage (NCBI taxonomy): Eukaryota > Metazoa > Porifera > Calcarea > Leucosolenida > Sycettidae > Sycon > Sycon ciliatum. Next base: position 51,378 of record NC_088650.1, read on the forward strand.
CTTCAGGGTGTGTCAGCCGTTGGGCGGTTCAATAGCCAGTTGAGTCATCTTTCCAGGATTCCTTTTGAGTCTCTCTCCCTTCTCCCGGGGAGACCCACAAGACCAGTTTGGGCAGTGAGCAAGTACAAGTACAAGCGTGTGTTTGTGTGTGTGTGTGTGTGTGTGTGTGTGTGTGTGTGTGTGTGTGTGTGTGTGAGTGTTTGTGTGTGTGCCACTGAGTGTGTGAGCTCCATTGTGTTTCTGCTTGTACTGTGTGAACTGTGTGTGTGTGTGTGCTGTTGTGTGTGAGTGACATTTTGTGTCTGCTTGTACTGTATGCACTGTAGCTGCTGTGGGAGCCCATAGAATCCTGGAGCATGAAGTGAGGCGCTTGACGTTCAAGGAAGTCAGCGGAAGAGCAAGTTTGGTTATAGCGGATGTAGACTACAGTCTAAGCCAGTAAGTACTACTATGTAGTGGGTTTCATCTTTCTGAACACAGGAAACCTATTCTCATTGAAACCGGATCCACAACTGGTCAATGAATTTGAGACGTCCAAAATCTTCCATAAATCATTTTTCTGACTAGTGGCACTGTAATTCACTGGATTTGAGGTTTATTCTCATGAACTTCCTCTTCCCTCTGAAGAACTGCCTTCCTAAAAACACTGTTTTGGGTGGTATCTCTCTATTGCCATAGTAACGTAGCAAGTAGTTTAGTGTTAGGTCGGCGAAGACAACACTTGGTTCTCATTGTGTGCCACCTCTATCTTTAGCATCATCATCAACCACATTGAGTTATCGCGCCTTGCCATCACAATTGTGGACAACAAAGTTGGCCTTCAACTCGCTGCCTCTGGATCTATGAAGTTGAACAGCAAGTTTTCATATCATTCTGATGGCAGGTATGAATCCTTATTTGCCGTATCCAAACATTGCAATGCTTAATTCATTATGCCTCAAATACATACATGTACTTGTATACATACTTCAAGTACACACAATGGTGCATGTTGGATATCTCCGTCAGGAAAAGCTTCAAATGAAATACACTTCCTCCACATCTTACACATTGTGTCCAACTCTTGCTGAAGTAGTAAAAATAGCATTCCTACGTTAAAGGAATCAGATATGCTATGTCACAGATGTGTTGGCATATGTTGGCAGGTGAAACTGACCTGAGATGCAGCCAGCAGATACATGGCCCAGAATCTGCGAAAACCTGGCTTAGGGTGAAAATTTCACAAAGTGACTTTTCCCATTTTCAGCTTCCATTGGGCATGGGAGGTAGGAAACAAAATACTACAGGCGTGGATCGACTCATAGTGTATCAAAAGTATCTCAAACACACCTTTTGCTGCAGGGGGCGGTTTTGCCATTTCTGGGCTCCGCTTGTTTGCCCCTCAGGGGCTAGCTTAGCACGATGGACACAAATGTATGTGGCGATATCACAGTGGATGATCAGTTTGGTGTTCCAGACCCCGTGCGCAGAGATTCTTTCCGTCAGTCTTGCTCAACATATGAAAGTAATTTTTTTCAAAACCCACGAAGAAATGGAAAGGGAACGTAGTCTTGCGGCCGATCGAGAGTAAAGATTTAATAGAAAAATCGACGACCTCACCCGTTTAGTTTCATGAATGATTTTTGTTTACCAGTAGGTGACCTGACAAGTTTGGCATTTGGGGGCAGGCTTGTTCTGGCCCCTTCGTGCCGCAGGCTGTAGTGACCTGCACAGTTCTGCATGAATTTTGTTTGCTCCTTACTCAGCACATTCTGGGACTGAATACATGTACTGGCATGCTCTGGCGCTACACACCACAAGGAAACCCGACTCCAGTTTATATGGCACCTTTTGAAGGGTGAATCTAGTACAACTGTTCAGAAACAAGCAAGAACACGTCCTTTCAAACTGTTCCACTCTTCATAGTATACATGTGGTGTGCTGGTGTGCTGCAGTGTCTGCTTGGTGGTGACCAGCAAGTGAAATCTAGGCATGCCTTCCAATCCCGTGCACCTAGCTGCCCAGCGAGGAAAGTCTCGAGTGGGGGCCCCTCGATCTGCACGCTCATTCGCCTGGCATTCAGTAGTACTTCATCGCCAAGGACTTCAATTCAAAAATAGTTTTCACACTGCGCTTCAAGCCATTTTCCTCGTGAACTTGCTTCAAACGTATGAGCTCTGCTGCACATGTTCCCTTTGTGTGACGCCCAGAAACAGCTAGTATCTCCGTACTTCGATTGGCTGGATCAATGTCGTCCAGGGTTTCCTTTCTACCGCCATCACGACTCTAACTGGAGCCAATTTCTTCACCATTTTCCGCAGCAGCAGCTAGCGCAGAAATTTCGCCGTCCCTGAGTGTAGAAGATGGAATCGGTTCGATCAGCTGCAAAACTCTTCGTCGTGACTAGAGGAGTAACAGAGAATATTCTACCGGAGCCCTTTGACTTCCCTGACTGCTGAAACCCTTCCTGCCATGACTGCTACTTCTTCAAACAAGCGAGATTCTCTTTGCAGACTTTGGTTCCACTTCACTGCACTCTGCATGGCCAGCGCAAAGCCAGCCTTGATTAGCTCGGCACTGATGTCCACACGACTTGCAGGATCAATATCATCGTACAGCAGCACCAGGGTGGATGTAGCACCTTCCTGAAGCTTTCGGTGAGCGGCACATTGACATGTCAACGGCTTGTCATCGGTCAGCTTGGCAAAACAAGTTGATGGCTTCATCAGACCAAACGCCCGAGGAGCGCTTGCGAATGTTCTGCAGCCCTGCAGGAATTGCTTGGAACGGCAGTGTCAGGAATTCATCCCTCGTTCTCTGTACTTCCGCCTTGCGCATGACCGGCCCTGACCCAAAGTCAACAAACAGAATCATGAGCTTGTCGCCAGTAACCTTACGTTGCACTTTAGCCCGGCAGTCCAGCCCATCTCGTCCCAATCCAGTGCTTGATTGATCCTGATGGCAACCGTCAGTCTGAGGCAAAGTCCATTGCGGACACTCTGAACAAACAGTTTGTCTCTCCCGGCCTTCCCGACGATCCGAACTGGGTAATCCCGCCCCTGCACCCAGCTCCAGAGCTGGGCGCTCCACTTCTGGAGGTCTTTACAACAACTGGTGTGGTCCGCAAACAACTGAAACGTCTTAAGAGCTGCAAGTCTCCTGGAAAAGACGGTATTCCAAATGAAGTCCTTAAACTGCTGGTGCCTTCCTTGTCGTATCCCCTGTGCTTGCTCTTCAACTTGTCATATCGTGCAGGAGTCTTCCCATCTGCGTGGAAATCTGCTATTGTTGTCCCGATCTTTAAGAAAGGACAACGCTCCCAAGCTGTTAATTACAGGCCCATCTCCCTCCTACCAACTATATCCAAGGTCTGTGAACGCATCTTCTATGAATCTCTCTACCACCATGTCACCCCTGCCCTCTCCTCTGCACAATCCGGCTTCTGTCGTGGCGACTCAACTACTTTGCAATTGACACGCTTAATCCAGGATATTTACGGACATCGTAACCTGAAGAAGCATGTAGGTCTTGTCTTTTTTGATCTGTCAAAAGCGTTTGATACAGTCTGGCATCGAGGCCTACTTGCAAAGCTTGAGTACATTTTTCTAGTACGTGGTACAGCTCTGCAGTGGCTGTCGTCATATTTGTCGTCCCGTCATCAAACTGTCCGTGTCTCTGCTTCCTTGTCCGATCCTTTACCTGTAGTGTCTGGTGTTCCACAGGGATCCATACTGGGTCCAATCCTTTTCCTAACTTATGTGAACGATCTGCCCTCTCTAGTTTCAGACGTCAGCCTTTTTGCTGATGACACTGCACTGTTGTGCTCTGACAGCTCGCCGTCCAACCTCGTTACCTCCATGCAGACCGGCATTAACTCCACCATAGCATGGATGGAAGCTTGGAAGCTGAGGCCCAACATCGCCAAGACCGAAGCAATGTTCATCAGCCCATCTCCGCCTACTCAGCCGTTGCACTTTCCAGGAGCCAATGCTAACGTTAAAATTGTTCATGAACACAAACACCTTGGTGCTATATTCGACAGCCATATGTCCTGGTCCCCACAGGTCCAGTCAGTATGCAAGCGAGCTAGCTCCTCCCTTGGCATGTTGCAACCTCACTGCCACTATTTAAATGACCATTGCCGAAAATTGTTCTTTACGTCGTATATTCTACCTATATTTGATTACTGTGACACAGCGTGGTGCGGTCTGTCTCAGGCCCTTCTTCAAATTCTGGAAATACACCAGCGTCTGCTTCTAAAAATCCTGTTTCGCAAAAATCAAACATTCTCCTCCCAACGTCTCTACAGTTTAGCTTCAGTATCTCCCCTCTTAGAGCGACACCAGCAACATCTTTGCATCCTTGTACACATGATCTTATTAGACCTGGCTCCAAAACACTTTGCTAAGTATAACTGGTTTGTGTCCACCAGATCAACACGTCATTCCTTCTCATTACCCCGTGCCAACATCTCCCTGTTTCTGAAATCTCCTATCTTCTCTGCGTGCACTCTCTGGTCTTCCCTGCCAACTAGCCTTAAAGCATGCACAGACATTAAGGAGTTCAAGCTTCAGCTTCTTCGTCCTAAATAATCTCACCATTTTCGTCATGCCTCCCCTTGCAGTACTCTCTTTGTTTCTCTCCTTATTATTCAGTTCACCGTGGTTGGCTACCACCCGACTTCTCATATATATTGGCAGTCTTCTGACGAGCCAGGACGAGCCAGGAGATGTTGAATTAATAATTATAATCATAATAATCTTCAGAGAACACAGCACAACACAGGTCACCAATCTGTAGCTGAAACGATGCATCTGGAGGAGAAGCGCAGTGCTGCGGGATTAAAGCTCCTATCTCGTCAAGCTGCTGCTGCACAGCATGGTCACAGCATGGTCACAGCATGGTCACAGCATGGTCACAGCATGGTCATCCATGATCCTGATGTAGAACATGATGACGTGCCAGATGAAGACAACGTGGACTGGATAGTCCTTGCCCACTTTCAGTTCAATGCAGTGCATGTTCTCAGGGTTGCTGCCGTTGACAGCATGGTTCGTGTCTCTGGAGAAGTCAGCAGAATATGTTAACTCACTGCTCTCTCTGGGTAGCGGAAAAAATAGCAGTCCACAGCATGGCCACACCGTTCACAACCAACTCTTTGTTCAGCAAGATGTTGAATGGTGGTGTCTGATCAAAAAGCTCAATCAGTGTCTGATCAAACAGCTCAATGGTTGTGTCTGATCAAACAGCTCAATGGTTGTGTCTGATCAAACAGCTCAATCAGTGTCTGATCAAACAGCTCAATCAGTGTCTGATCAAACAGCTCAATCAGTGTCTGATCAAACAGCTCAATCAGTGTCTGATCAAACAGCTCAATCAGTTTGGGCTCGCTGGATGTACATGTAGTTGCTTTGTATGCCACACGGGCAACCAGGCACTCCAAGGAGCTCTTGTACAGCTGGTGACCACATGCCACGCGGGCAACTAGGCACTCCGGTCGACCAAAGAGCTCTTGTACAGCTCGTGACCACATGCCACTGGCGTCGGCGGGACCCACACCGGCCAAAGCACACCGTACAGCTTGAAACAGCAGAACACCAAAATCTTGACGCATGTGTTGCAAGTCGGCCAAGCGAATGGCAGTTTGGTTGCCATAATCGACGAACGACACCAACAACATGCTGGGCGATTCCTCCTGCAGAATGCGTACACTGTAAAAGAGACATTCTTCATTGTAGCGAGCCAGGCACACTTCGTCCAACATGGGAACAAAGTACGAGTTTCTGGTCTTGCGATGCAGGATGCTGATGGACTGATTGAGATGTGCCAGTTGGTCAGTTTGATCTGGCATGCATACCTGCACACCTGCACTAGAACTGACCTGCTTCGTCATGAATGCAGGTCAGGTGCACTTTAGTGCAGCCATCCGCTAGCTGTATGCACTGGTATCTCCGTGGCAGGAGCATGAGATACGGTGTTTCGTCCAGCGAGCCCTGGAGACGTGCAGCCGAGAAACCCGGTATAGGCCAGCACCATACGGGCCAACTTCTGCGAAAACCAGGCTTAGGGTGAAAATCTTTTTTTTTTTAGAAAAATGATACGAACTTAGAAGTTGCGACTTCGGCGGTAATAGTCATGAAGTTGATTGTTCCAACTAGGAACACACGCTTCTTGCCGAACTTGACACTTGACTGACTCACGACTGCCATCCGGAGCACACGAGGAGCACGTCGCACCTTCCACTCGGCACACCTGCAAGAAAGCACCACTCCCTGCTCAATACACGGTGTTTCGAGCCTACTCAAGCTCAACTGATGAGGGGTGAATTCCCCGAAACACCGTGTATTGAGCAGGGAGTGGTGCTTTCTTGCAGGTTTGCGGAGTGGAAGGTGCGATGTGCTCCTCGTGTGCTCCGGATGGCAGTCGTGAGTCAGTCAAGTGTCAAGTTCGGCAAGAAGCGTGTGTTCCTAGTTGGAACAATCAACTTCAGAAAAATGATGTTTTGTAAAAAGGTTGGGTCGCGTGGGCGCTTGAGTGCAGTGAAGTGGAACCAAAGTTTGCAAAGAGAATCTCGCTTGTTTGACGAAGTAGCAGTCATGGCAGGAAGGGTTTCAGCAGTCAGGGAAGTCAAAGGGCTTCCGGTAGAATATTCCCTGCTACTCCTCTAGTCCCGACGAGCTGATCAAACCGATTCCATCTCCTACACTCAGGGATGGCGAAATCTCTGCGCTAGCTGCTGCTGCGGAAAATGGTGAAGAAATCGGCTCCAGTTAGAGTCGTGATGGCGATAGCGAGGAGAACCTGGACGACATCGATCCAGCCAATCGAAGTTTTTTTTAATTTATTTTTTACTATTGAGCACTCACTGCATGATGAACTTAAATGAAGAGGAGAACTCGTCACAATGGTACATATTAAGCAGGACGGAGTGGGTGGGACCTGTGAAGCTCCACCGACCAAGGGTCTCGGCACGACAGCTGCACATGTGCACCAAAGGAAACAAAACGGGGAGTGGAAGGGCGGGGAGCAGGAGAGCAAGAACTCCAAGGGTAGGAAAGAGAGGAGGGAGGGGAGGAAACCAGGAAACTTGTTAGTTTGCGAGTTATTCCAAGATATGAGTGCAAACAAGTATGCAAACAAGTACAAAGATAGCAGTATCAAGATCATGATGCAGAGGCGAAAGTAGAGGCTGATTGCCGTGCAGTTTTGACGAAAGATTGGAGTGAGAATGGAGGATAGTTAGAGAGAGATAAGGACATAGTATATTATGGATTGGGAGTTTGATGAGAAGGGAGTGCTCCGAGAACATGAACAGGGTCGTACTGGCAGAAGCCTAGGGGGCAATGTCCGTGGCCAATGACAACCCCGACCGTTTCAGGTAGCGGTAGTTCAGAACCTTGATCTGCTGCATCCCTTTGGCAGACGGTGCATCGCGGAGGAGAATAGCTGGCAGTTCATTCCAGGCTTCGATGAGGCACTCCGGGAAAGAGCCCAGTGCAACATTGCACGATCTGGCAGGTAGGGCTGTCTGGAGTTGAAGCTCGTGCGCAAGGTTGGCTGCCGAGCGGCGACGTGTGGCAGGCGCGATGGCGGGTGCAATGGCTCTGGCTGGGCGTGTCGCTGCAAGAGCTGGTGGGCTTGTGATGTAATGGAACTTGTACAGGGTTGTGAGGCCGGCCACACGGCGCCGCAGGGACAGAGTGTCCATTGCAGCCCCAGTCCCAATCAGGGTTAGGGCACGATGCTGGACTCGGTCCAGCTGTGAGAGATGGGTAGCCACAGCTCCCATCCACACAAGTGGGCAATACTCCATTAGAGGCCGAATGAACCCCCGGTATGCTGTGGCCCGGCCGGGTGGGTCCAGGACATGGCACGCTTTCTGGAAGAAACCAATTCGCTGTGTGGGAATCACTGCAGTTCCTCGAAGATGGTCTGAATGTGATAAATGGGCATCAAACGTCACTTCAAGTAGCTTCAGCCGCGAGCATTCCGGCACCGCTGTGCCGTTGAACTGGATGGGTGGTATCTCCCAGGGTCTGCGGTGGCGGGACACAGTCATGGCCTGTGATTTTGTTGGCTCAAAAGTGACGCGCCACTGAGCACCCCATTCAGCAAGTGCATCCACACCAGCTGTTTGCGGCACACTTCTGTCACAGCATGTGGCGTTGGGATGTGGGCATACGGGAAGTGCGGAGATACTAGCTGGTTCTGGGCCTCACGCAAAGGGAACATGCGCAGCAGAGCTCATACGTTTGCAGCAAGTTCACGAGGACAAAGGCTTGAAGCGCACTGTGAAAACTATTTGTGAATTGAAGTTCTTGGCGATGAAGTGCTACTGAATGCCAGGCGAATAAGCAAGCAGATCGAGAGGCCCCCACTCGAGACTTTCCTCGCTGGGCAGCTAGGTGCGCCGGATTGGACGGCGTGCCGAGATTTCACTTGCTGGCCAGCACAAAGCAAACACTCAGGTAGAATAAGGACACTTTTCTGGTGCCGCTGTACTTCAAGATCAGCGCTGCAACTCGCGATGGTGATAAAGATCAGCGCTGCAACTCGCCATGGTGATAATGCAGCTTACGTCATGTTACCAGGGAAACACATGGCGTTTGGCCTTGTTCCCCGCACTCGAGCGCTGGACTTTTTTTCAAAATCTTGTTTCGAAAAATATTTCCAGTCTTTTGGCAGCACTTGGTCTGGAGGCCAGTCACATGGCAATCTGTACGCGTATCGATCATGGCCATTGTCTTGTGTCGTTTCGAGCTCCAATAGCTTTCTCTGACGAAGGATTCAAATATCATGACGTTCTCATTTATTGTGGGCATGAAGCTCCCCACTCGCAGCGGGGATGACAACGGACAAAATAAATGTGTTGAGTCGCGAGCAGTAGTTATGCTGACAAAAGTGATTAGCTCGGCGCGATCTCGGGTATGTGAGGACTCCTGTTCTAGTTGGGAATACCCCACGGACACATCTAGCTCGAAGCGCAGAGTCGATTGAGAAAAATGACCAGGATCGTAAAGAAAGCTTGTTTGCTTCCACAAAATGTTCTAGTACTGTAGCCGAGTCCATGCACTGAAAACTGCACTTGCCTTGTCTCTGTGCAGTACATCAGTACAGAGTGCACTTGCAAGTCACAACGACTCGAGTACAGTCGCGTACAGACTCAGTTGTGACCAGCTCAATCTCGTAGGAGTGAAGTGCCCCCCTACACAAGGGCATGCACGGTAGATCTACAGCTAGTGTGATGCACTACATGTACAGCACAGTAGCATGCACTACATGTACAGCACAGTAGCATGCACTACATGTACAGCACAGTAGCATGCACTACATGTACAGCACAGTAGCATGCACTACATGTACAGCACAGTAGCATGCACTACATGTACAGCACAGTAGCATGCACTACATGTACAGCACAGTAGCATGCACTATATGTACAGCACAGTAGCATGCACTACATGTACAGCACAGTAGCATGCACTACATGTACACAGCACAGTAGCATGCACTACATGTACAGCACAGTAGCATGCACTACATGTACAGCACAGTAGCATGCACTACATGTACAGCACAGTAGCATGCACTACATGTACAGCACAGTAGCATGCACTACATGTACAGCACAGTAGCATGCACTACATGTACAGCACAATAGCATGCACTACATGTACAGCACAGTAGCATGCACTACATGTACAGCACAGTAGCATGCACTATATGTACAGCACAGTAGCATGCACTACATGTACAGCACAGTAGCATGCACTACATGTACACAGCACAGTAGCATGCACTACATGTACAGCACAGTAGCATGCACTACATGTACAGCACAGTAGCATGCACTACATGTACAGCACAGTAGCATGCACTACATGTACAGCACAGTAGCATGCACTATATGTACAGCACAGTAGCATGCACTACATGTACAGCACAGTAGCATGCACTATATGTACAGCACAGTAGCATGCACTACATGTACAGCACAGTAGCATGCACTACAAGTAGTTTCACAGTAATTTGTGTGTAGGAGACATTGTCGGCTATTTTGAAACAGCAATGACCATGATGACAGCATCCTCCATAAATGCGGAGCGTGGGGAATGTCTTTGGCGAATGAGAGCTGTTGCATTGGCTACCTGTACATTCCAGCAAGCGGGAATGTGCTGGATATCGATGCTAAACACCCGTTCTTGGTGGTGGTGAGTCTGAGCAGACCTCGAGGTACGACGGCTTTGTATACTAAATGTGTACAGTGCGTATGGTGAAACAAATCGACACTGGTTTCCAGCGAAATGTTGTTATCTATGTACAATATCCACCAATATCCTTTATCTAGGGCCCAAAGGCTATCCAATTCACCAGGATTTGTGGCCTTATTATTTTCGTTTTCTCCGCGTTTTGGGTTGAAATTTGAATATAAAAAGTAGCACTGATGACGTCATTCAGCTCAAATTCGAAATTTGATATCGGAAATCGATGACAACTAACCCAATGTATCGACACAGAAAACTTGGTTGAAAAAATATTGATGGAAGACAAAGTTATCACCAATACAAGTTTTGTACACACATGATCACCTTATTAAACCTGAGCAATGCAGCACGTCAGCACACTATGCGCATACTATGAACAGTGGAACAGTTTGAAAGGCTGTGTTCTTGCTTGTTTCTGAACAGTTGTACTAGATTCACCCTTCAAAAGGTGCCATCTAAACTGGAGTCGGGTTTCCTTGTGGTGTGTAGCGCCAGAGCATGCCAGTACATGTATTCAGCCCAGAATGTGCTGAGCGAGGAGCAAACTAAATTCATGCAGAACTGTGCAGGCCACTACAGCTGGCAGCACCAAGGGACCACAACAAGCCTGCCCCACATGCCTACCTTGTCATGTCACCCAAACAAAAATCATTCATGTCTCTTCCTTCAGTCTGGTGGATCTCTCTTCATTTCTTTCCTATGATAACAATTGTATGTTCTTTTGGATTTTTTAACACAATACCTTGGTGTGTTTGAGATACTTTTAATACCACTATGAGTCGACCCACACGTGTAATATTTTGTTTCCTGACCTCCCATGCCCAGTAGAAGCTGAAAATGAGAAAAGTCATTTTGTGAAATTTTCACCCTAAGCCTGGTTTTCGCATATTCTGGGCCATACACTGTGAGCATGGAGTTGAAACGATGCAGCGCCCTCTCAGCCAAGTCATCCGACAGGCGAGACAAAATCTGGTTCTAACTGTACGCTCCCAAGCCAAGGACATGCACGGCTGGATGTTCTGCACTATCCCCAGAGCTTCTGTAGCCTATGTTCAGCCCTTCATGGACTTTTTGAAGTATTTTTCGCATTTTCCGCATCTATCCATGGCAACGTTCAAGCCGCGCACAAAGCATAAGGTAAACATCACGTGGAAAAGAGAATGGAGAACGTGGTTTTGGTTTGTGGCCAACGCGTCTCCAAAGCAACAAGTCATGCTTAGCAGTCATGGATAAATGCCGCAGAGCAAAATTCAATAGCGCACATTGCTATGCATGAAAATTACGTGCAGTTCCTACGTTATTTTGATACGGAATTACGTAGAGCAAAACCTCCCTAATAACCATTGCACAAAATCGTATGACACCTGTACGTTTTAGATCTGCCTTGATGGAGATGACGCCACCCGTGCATTTCGCATCATGCTACCCTCAAATAATGTTGTACCAGCGCATGTGGGGAGTATTGCATGCCATTACTTGTACTTTTCAACTCAGGATTTACCTAGTTACCACTTGTAGCCAGGGCATCTCCGCTCAATCTCCGCTCAATCTCCGCTCAATCTCCTTCTAAAGAAAACGAGGAGTCTTTGAAGTCAATGGGAGGATCAGATCCAAGGCCTACAGCGTCGATGCAGTGCATGGTGCTATCGGTTGGAACAGCGGAGAAGCAGCTGGAGTCTTTGTCTACGGAAAGGAGAAAAGCGATACTGCACGGCAAGGAAGAGGTCAACGGCGAGACTGTGTGGAACACAGAGATCGGGTGTGTGTTATCTGGTTCAGCGCCCGCCCCGGGTCGAAGCAGTGGACCGGTGACCGTGTCGTGTGTCAAAGCCCACCTCGATAAGCTTCAAGAGTTAGCTGAAGTGGTGATCACTGATTTTCCACCATGGCCACCACTGCAGCACCAAATTACGCGTAGTGAGCCTCGAATCGCTTGACTTGGCAGTTGTGGTACGACGGTGAGAAGCCCTTTGGTGGGGAGAATGATATGGAACCACAAGTTCTCAAGTGTGAAAGGCCTTCTTGTTTGTGACATTGTGGACGTTTCAATGCAGTTGTGTCTCGACTCCGTCGTACCGCTGATGTTTACGGCGTGGTATACGCTACATGCGCTATGTGCGCTATGTGCGCTATGTGCGATTTGCTGTGTGCGCTGTAGTTGCATGTTGTATGTGTATGCTTTTCTTTTTTAGAGAACCAGAGGGTTCACAACACCAATTGTAAGAGAGCTTCGCTGCGTTTTTCAGATAATTCTTGAACGTCCATTGGATTGTTCTGTACCTTATATGACTTTGTGTATAGTTTGGGCGTTGCTGATGCGGGTGTCATTCACATGTCTATCGATAACTTTGATATCGAGCTCGAATTCAAGATTGGTAAGTAGATTACCGGGTATCAGAGTAGATGTACAGTTACATGTATATACACTTAAGTCTATCCATGCCTCTGCCAGTCCGCCCGCCTGCCCTTACACCCATCCGTCCGTCCAAAGTGACAAAAGCAATCCCTGTGTATAAGCACTGGTTGCCGCCCTACATGCACAAGCGCACAATTGCAGCATGCAAGTGATCGCAGGCTGGGATTACTAGTACCATCTACACAGTATGCAGTCGAGTTAAGTACCTCTGTTTTCTGTGGGTGAGGGTGATACTCCGCCAATCTCCATCGATTTCGCTTCTCAAGCTGTAATACGATAGCAGATAGATTCATGCCTGCAGGTTATTACGTATTTCAGTCATTCACCATACAAACATAAGCTACTTCCTCCGTTAACAAAAACTTCGTGATGGAATTTTGAGGGGCTGATTAGGGCACAAACTGCCGTGAAATGAGTCGCAATCACTTTCTTGGCCTTCCCTGGCATTGCCAGGGAAGGCCAAGAAAGTGATTGCGACTCACCCCAGTGGCATGCCATGACAGAGGTACGATGCAAGGAAAGCAACCTTTCACAACAAGCCGAGCGGAATCGATGGTTGCGCTGTGGAAACATAGGTGATGACAGTCATGGCCAGCGAAACTGAAATACCACTTCTCCGAGGGGATATTGCGCTGCTTGGCCTCTCTACCACTGTAGCGCTGAGTAAGTTGGAGAGTGATAAAACGGAGCAGCTAGCCCACACAATGAGCGAGTGAACAAGGAGCTGCTCCGATCGCACGGCTGAATGAAAATAACTCTGAACTCAAGTTCTTGTTCAACCTGCGCAAAGTCCAGATTCGAATGCTGATCACCATGCATTCTTTCAGAAGTCTGCAGTCCGATGCGAGTCTCGTGGCTAAAGAAAGTCGACTGGACTTGCTAGCCGCTGCCGTTCAGTGCTGGTATCCATTAGAGAAAATGGAATCAGTTTGGCTGTGCCTTTACTCCTCGTTTCGCGGAGTTCTGGAGAGCGAAGACGAAACCAGGGAGTCGTAAAATATTGCTCACGACTCCCGGGTGGAAACGAGTAATCGCCGTCGCGGCGGATCACGCAGCTTGAAAGCCAACTTACCTGAACGACAGCGACATCAAGGTCAGCGGAGTGTGATCAAAGAAGCCGAGGAAAGGCTGAAACGAGCTGAACAACGACTCGAGAGAGAGATGACGACTCGCGTACAGCAGATGACGACTCGCGTGCAGCAGATGACGACAGCGACGCAGGTCAAAAATGAATCGAGCGAAAGCGACGCAAACTGAACTCTCTGCTCATTCCGCCAACAGTTTCTCTTGTAAAGACGCTGTACATAGGCTGAATCACCTTCGTCCAGTCATTTGCAGTCGATACAAACTGTTCTTGGCCTGTTCTCAGCGTTTTCATATCCATCAAAATCCATCACGAAGTTTTTGTTAACGGAGGAAGTAGTAGTATAACACAACATGCACTAGTACTACATGTATAACACAACATACACTATTACTACATGTATAACACAACATACACTAGTTACTATAACACAGCATACACTAGTTACTAAGACAGTATACTCTTGCGACTTGTGGCACACAGTGCATGACCAGTGCATGAACAGTGCATGTACAGTGCATGTACAGTATATGTGACATAGTCAGCATGTACAGTATATGTGACATAGTCAGCATGTACAGTATATGTGACATAGTCAGCATGTACAGTATATGTGACATAGTCAGCATGTACAGTATATGTGACATAGTCAGCATGTACAGTATATGTGACATAGTCAGCATGTACAGTATATGTGACATAGTCAGCATGTACAGTATATGTGATATAGTCAGCATGTACAGTATATGTGACATAGTCAGCATGTACAGTATATGTGACATAGTCAGCATGTACAGTATATGTGACATGTACAGTGCATGTACAGTATATGTGACATAGTCAGCATGTGTTCAGGTAACCTCCAAACAGCAGTGACATCTACGCAACAATAGTTAAGGGTCGTCGGAATTTTTTTGTCATCCAAAAAACGAACATCGTTCCTTTCGTACTCGAATCCCTTTGCCTATAGTTTCTCGCCACTAAGTTTTCATTTCATCAATAGCAAAGTCTGGAATTCTGGATATTTCAATGCGCTTCTAGCCAAGTTATGATAACATCTATAACCAATTCTGGACTGGTCAATCTTTGGATTCGAACACTGTAACTAATTGCTTGTGATGAGCACATCTCTATCAGATGTGTTCAGTATAATCTCTCTGCCGTCGGCTCTGTCTCTGTCGCCCTGTCTATCCCTCTGTCGCTATGTGGCTCTCTCTCTCTCACTCTCTCTATCTCCACCCTCTCTCTCCCTCTCCTTCTCCCTCTCTCTACCTCTATCTATCTATCTATCTATCTATCTCTCTCTCTCCTTCTTTCGGTGCTATATGCCATGTTGGGACACTTAGATGTCTCTCTTTCTCTCTGTGTCTCTGTTTCTGTCCCTCCCTCTTTATATCTCTTTCTTTCTCTCTTTCTCTCTCTCTATCTATCTATCTCTTTCTTTCTTTCTCTCTCTCTCTCTCCTCCCTCTCTCTCTCCTCCCCCCCTCTCTCTCTCTCTCTCTCTCTCTCTCTCTCTCTCTCTCTCTCCTTCTTTCTGTACTATATGCCATGTTGGGACACTTAGATGTGAAGGCTGGAGGTGATCAGATGGACAACGATGGCCATATCGTTACAAGAATAAATCATCCGCAAACAAAGGTTAAGATACAGAAAGTCAATGTGGACATTGAAGGCCATGGAGAGTAAGTCAATCGTCACCATGGAAAAATGGAATAATGAATGCAATGAAATCTGCATGTAGCCCCTCCTTGGCATGGAAAGTTAGTCCGATTGGCAGATGTCCTTATTACACAAGCTATGATGTATGTTGAAAACGAATGGTTTTAGCAGAGATTGAACTTTAAGCCCGATGATTCCCGATTTCGCATTAACCACCAGGGTGCCAGTGTGCATGCTGAAGCATGGTCTGAGACAGGTGCTTACTAACCACAGGTGGGCACTAAAGACGGGTGGTCTCTAAAGACAGGTGGTCTCTAAAGACAGGTGGTCTCCTCTTGCAGCGGTTGCTAAAGATCGTTTCTGCTACTGATGGTTCTCTAATTAAATTAAATGTGATGACACGCACAAGGAAAGGAAGGATTTCCCCAAACCAATAGTATTTTATCAATCGGAAATTATCTAAAATAAAGTGATATTGCGACCTCGGTAGTAATGCAAAGTGGAAGAAGTTGCTCCGAATATAGAGCTCAAACTTCTGCCAACTAACACTTAGCTTAGTCGTGAGTCGCACACAGTGTTCTTTGTGACTTTTCCTGTCCTGGCTCACTTGATATGATGTTGTATTATCCTGTCCCAAGTCTGGAGCACCTGAAACAGTTTATATTTTTATCTCGAAACAAGGATAGAACCCTAGGTGTAAGAGACTTCCAACTATGCACAATGTCAGGGCTCACCACGATCATACAAAATTCAAAAAGCGTCGACCATCATTTTGAAAACATGGCGATGCCGCCAAGGCCAGAGTTTGTGCAGTCATAGCGGCTACGCACCCGAGTTCATGCTGATCGATGTACCGCGATGTACAGTCGAGTCGTAAAATACGGGTATTTTACGACTCCCTGGTCAAGTCTGTACAGCGAAGGGCCAGTACCGAAGAGAATCTTGTTGTTTGATGCCGGGAAAGACACGCAGAGAAGACGTCCTTTCTCCAAGCCATCTTGGTCATTTTCTCAATCTGCTGCTGGATGTCGACCAAGATAGGTCCATGAGGTGCTGGTGAACTGGAGTCCTGGCATCTACAAGACTTTGCCACGCCTAGCTAACCAATGTTGTCAGTAGAACTCAGCGTTTCCTGATCCCGACTCTGCACACTCTTTTCTCTTTGACCTCGCAGCTTTCACCCTGCGAGTGTGGAGTTTCCTGGCCGCAAAAGAATTCCTTAGTCATGACCATGATGACAAGTGACTGGTATGATCCCTGACTAGTAGAGTCCTTAGCTTGAGTCAACGCGATGGTAACCTCTTCACTTGGAATGCTTGCTGACTCCTCGGCCCTTTCTTGTTGCACTTGCAGATATTCGCACGGCTGCAAGGTTTTGTTGGTGCGCAAGGGAACGCACAGCCGACCTTGATGTCTTCAAAAAAGTACTTCAGCGGTTCTACTTGGCCGATTCTCATAGCTCATTTTCAAGGTCTTGGAATTCTCTATCGGTTTACCGTCCCCGATTTCAATATTTCGTCTTCATTCACTTGTTCGCACGTCTTCAAGTTTGAGTGATTTCACCATCCGAACTCAGCAAAATGAAGGCCAAATGGAAAAATTCGAGACGGTAACCCTCCAAAGACATACCTTCTGAACACGAATCCACAATGGCCAAATGTCTAAAACCAACTAATACAGCCAAATTAAGCTCAGAAAACACCCCACAATTGCAAGAAACAGCCTGTTTTTCCGTGCGCTTATTGGTCAAATCCAAATGACCCTTATTGCCGTTTTGTACGGTCGTGGTGAGCCCATTCCTGAATGTACTCAGGCGTACCCCACATCCTCTGAAGCTGTGCCAAGCAAGAACAGAGTTGGTCCTTCATACAATGATTTTTGGGACTGAGACACCTTCTTCATGAGACAAACAAAGTTTCCTTTTCCATTATTTTCTCATTACATTGTATCTACAGTCGACTCCATTTGTAACCAACTCGCATAGCGAATTTCGTGATATAGCGGATCATTGTCCATGTCCCTGTCTGAACCCATACTTGTACAAAATTGATGCTTTATAGCAAACAGTTTTCGTTTATAACAAACCAAATCGTGTAGGGCTGCATGTACACCAAGTACACACGTGCTGTCATGGACCATATACTGTATCAGTCGTGCTGCATCTACACCAAGTACACAGGTGCTGTCATGGACCATATACTGTATCAGTCCATCAGGATTTGCTGCTTGTATAGTGTGAGTGCATGTATGATATAACGAACTTTGGCTATAAAGAACTTTGGCTATAACGAACTTTGGCTATAAAGAACTAATTCTCCTGCACAATGGTGCTCGTTATATCAGGAGTGGACTGTATGTCCTCCATTGCACACTGTCCTCCATTGCACACTGATTTCCATTGCACACTGTCCTCCATTGCACACTGATTTCCATTGCACACTGCCCTCCATTGCACACTGATTTCCATTGCACCCTGATTTCCATTGCGCCCTGATTTCCATTGCACACTGATTTCCATTGCACACTGATTTCCATTGCACACTGATTTCCATTGCACACTGATCTCCACTACACACTGATTTCCACTATACACTGATTTCCACTACACGCTGATGCACTGCATGAGTGTGGAGTGTACTGTACACTACACATCCGATGTACAAGTACACTACACACTGATACACACCACACGCTGATATACACTACACACTGATACCAAGAGTAGATAAACAAGAGTGTGCAACTCGCGGATGGGTTGGCTCACGGCGGAATTTTTTGTTGACGTAATCTTTTCGACGACGCACGCGCTGCGAGCCTTTTGGAGAGTTTTCCCTCGTGCACTTGGCTGGGCTTTACACTACAAGGTCGGTGCCCAGCACGTGCTCTCACACTGCTCTGCGGCAAAATCCGCGTTTCTCTGAAAAAAGGTGACGTAAACAAAAAATTCCGCCGTGGGCGCGGGGTATCTGCAGATTGTGCAGGAGAGATCCGGAGTTGCACACTCTTGTTTATCTACTCTTGCTGATACACACCACACGCTGATATACACCATACACTGATATACACTACACACTGATATACACCACACACTGATATACACCATACACTGATATACACCATACACTGATATACACCATACACTCATATACACCATGCACTGGTATACACCACACACTGATATACACCACACACTGATATACACCACACACTGATATACACCACACACTGATATACACCATACACTGATATACACCATACACTGATATACACCATACACTGATATACATCATACACTGATATACACTACACACTGATATACACCACACACTGATATACACCATACACTGATATACACCATACACTGATATACACCATACGTATAGATTATAGACCGGTTAGGAGGTCTATACAGGATATATAGACCGAGTAAAAGACCGAGGTCCCCCGAGGTCTTTTACGAGGTCTATATATCCTGTATAGACCAACTATGAGGTCTATAATCTATTTATCGTGTTCTCCACGCAATAGTTTCTCTTCATATACGACATATCCTTGTAATTCTAGTATTATACTATAGCCTATACCGCATTGTACTGCATTGAAAGTCAAGATCATTGTTTAAACTAGGTTCAGCATCGGTAGCACAGTGGCTGGGTGGTAAGGAAGAGTGACTGAGATTCACAAGGTTGTGGGTTCTAATCCCATCTTGTGTATTTCTGCTTTCTTCAAATATTTCTTTTTCTAAGTTGGAGAGAAAATTTCTAAGTCCAAGAAGTTCTAAGGAGTCAAATATAAGTAGTCAAATATTTCGCGTATTTGACTAAGCAGTCAAATACGCGATATATTTGACCGCTTAGGCATCAGGGAAATTAGTGGGGTCAAATACTAAGAAGGCGATAAACTGATATACACCATACACTGATATACACCACACACTGATATACACCACACACTGATATACACCATACACTGATATACACCATACACTGATATACACCATACACTGATATACACCATACACTGGTATATACCCTACACTAATATACACCACAAACTTATATACACCACACATCGATAACAATGGGTATGGTATTGACCTGCACGACTGCTTATTAATTTGAAATGGTTACAGCAGTAGAGCACCGGGGGCTGCAGAGAATCTCCCTCTGGCTCTGGTTTGAGTCGCGAGATGGATGCAACTCTATCCTCAGACTTCTTTCCTTCTTCAATTCATTAAAAAAATCTGTGTATCAAACATTTGTTTGGTTACATGATAATTTGGGAAGGTAGGAAGGTGTATATTTTTTCAATGATTGCCTGATCTTGTAAAGCAGTGTGAATCTGTTGACTTGATTACTTTCTCAGGGCATTCTACAAGATTCTACCACTGAATGAGATCATCAGAGTTGAACTCGAGCAACAGGTAACGATTACTAACCAGTCTTCATTCTGTTGTACACAGGATGTAGATCTCGATTCTCGACCGTATGGGAGGGAAACCTATGACCACTCACTGTATGACCACTCACTGTATGACCACTCACTGTATGACCACTCACTGTATGACCACTCACTGTATGACCACTCACTGTATGACCACTCACTGTATGACCACTCGCTGTATGACCACTCACTGTATGACCACTCACTGTATGACCACTCACTGTATGACCACTCACTGTATTTCCGGGTGTTAGCCGCACTTTAAAACACATAAAGGACTCAAAATCGCCCCTGCCACTTTGTCTCCAAATGTTGGATGCGAATTGACCAGCCCTACAGCTATATGTGTACTATAATATGCATGAAGACTATACATGCATGAAGCTTCATGCATGTATAGTCTTCATGCATGTATAGTCTTCATGCATGTATAGTCTTCATGCATGTATAGTCTTCATGCATGTATAGTCTTCATGCATGTATAGTCTTCATGCATGTATAGTCTTCATGCATGTATAGTCTTCATGCATATATAGTCTTCATGCATGTATAGTCTTCATGCATATTATAGTATACATGTACTTGGTCGCACTTACTAGAATGTGCGCTTCGCTTCGAACGTTGTTGCAAAAGCGCAAGTTCTCGAGAGTGAAAGGCCTTCTCGCTTGTGACATTGTGTTCGTTCCAATGGAGTTGTATCCCGACTCCGCCATACCGCTGATGTTTACGACGTGGTATACGCTACATGCGCTATGTGCGGTTTGCTGTGTGCGCTGGAGTTGTATGTTGTATGTGTATGCTTTTCTCATATACGCTGTCATTTTCACGCTATAACTACCTGGTGGTTTTAGTGTTAGTTATTCATTCATTCATTGTTCATATTGTTAGTCGATGGAAGTGAAATATACTGTTGAGAATAAATAGTTCTCCTCGTGCCGTGTGGTCGTTCGTTCCTGACACTTTAGAGAACCAGAAGGCTCACAACATTTGGCGACCACGCCAGGATACGAAGCGAGCATGGCACAGGAACTATGGATCATTGAAGCCAGCTTTATCGCTAGCGGAATTCGGTATGGATTTGAAGGCGATAGGTTGAGAGAATACGTGGAGAAGAGGCTCCGACAGAGCGAGGAGTTTGAAGAGCGCAGTGCTAGACGGCCGGAGGGTGCGCTCCGCACAGAGTTTGACGAAAAGCTCAAGAAGATGAACGAGCGCATCGCCAGCAGTGAATATGAGGGAGCAAAGCGAGATTTGCTTGCCTCACGCGAAAGGACGCCGAACAAGGCGTGGAAGACTTTGCTTACAGACAAGCAGCGGTCAGAGGAGTATTCGAAGCCAGTGGGAGGATCAGATCCAAGGCCTACTGCGTCGATGCAATGCATGGCGACATCGGTCGGAGACGCTCAGAAGCACGTAGAAGCGCAAGACGTAGAGGCGCAAGACGTAGAGGCGCAAGACGTAGAGGCGCAAGACGTAGAAGCGCAAGACGTAGAAGCGCAAGACGTAGAAGCGCAAGACGTAGAAGCGCAAGACTTAGAAGCGCAAGGCGTAGAAGCTGAGGAAATGAGAAGGGCGATACTGGTTAGTACGGAAGAAGTAAGCGGCGAGACTGTGTGGAACACGGAGACCGAATGTAGGTTATCTGGTCCCGCGTCCGCCCCACGAGGCAGTGGCCCAGTGACTGTGTTGTGTGTGACAGCCCAGATCGGCAAGCTTGGTATTGAGAATGTTGAGGTGAAGCCGTTCGGTGCGGAATCAACCCAACAGCGGATGGACAAGTTCGCCATCACGATCCTGGGTAGCTCCGCAGTCATTCCGGTATGTGCTCTCGTGAAGCCAACGTTAGAGCTTCATCTGAAGTGCGCAAGCCCGCAGACCATTGCTCAGTTGGCAGAAATGGTGAGCACTCGTAATATTCCACCTTGGCCACCGCCACAGTAGCGGATGACTCGTTCTGGTCGTGTAGTCAGAGCCCCGGTCGTTTTTGACTTATGAGTTGTTGTACGGCGGTGAGAAGCCCTTTGGTGGGGAGAATGTTGCGAAAGCACAAGTTCTCGAGAGTGAAAGGCCTTCTCGCTTGTGACATTGTGTTCGCTCCAATGCAGTTGTATCCCGACTCCGCCGTACCGCTGATGTTTACGACGTGGTATATGCTACATGCGCTATGTGCGGTTTGCTGTGTGCGCTGTAGTTGTATATTGTATGTGTATGCTTTTCTCATATACGCTGTCATTTTCACGCTATAACTACCTGGTGGTTTTAGTGTTAGTTATTCATTCATTCACTGTTCATATTGTCAGTCGATGGAAGTGAAATATACTGTTGAGAATAAATAGTTGTCCTCGTGCCGTGTGGTCGTTCGTTCCTGACACTTTAGAGAACCAGGGGGTTCACAACAAACGTCTACAAAACAAATTCAAATAATCTCAGGACGGAAAAAACTTTCTAGCTAATTTACACTGTCCTTCAGTTGTCGATTTGTGATCTTGAAGAAGAAATGGGTCCAACTCGAAAGGAAGCAGCGCCTCGAAAATCATAGTCAACTCGAGCATTTCGCGTCCAAATTTCGTCATCAGATGACTCCTGTTGCACCACGCGCAACACAGAGAAGGCCTGGTGCTGAAATCAAAACCCAAATGCTATGGAGAATTGTCACGTAGCACCAGAAACTCCTGCATCATCGTTCTCGATTGCCTCCGGGCGGATTGAAATCGCTGCAGTCGCTGTTTCCTGGGCAGAATTTCAGCAAACGCGTCATCCAGAAACTGGTGCAGCAGCACCAGCATCGCTTCGTCCAGGTTGCTGATCTCTCTCGCAGTCGGTTACGATGTGGCGGCCGACGGATCAAGATCATAGAAGAGATCGCCGAAAAGCGGATCAAAATAAACAACCGCCCCTGGGGTCGCCTCTTATGCGACACACTGGCTGGAAAACTGAAACAAAGAAAGGGTGAATTATTCTGCGGATACGGTGAGTGAATGGTGCGGAGTTCTCGGAGCCGCGATCGTGAGGCGCCATCGCTACGTCAAGCTTATGCTAAAGCTCCGTCACAAGATCGCCCGAATCCAGGGCCAGTTGATTCGTAACAGGGAAGAGCGCACATGGTCAGACTTTATGACACAGTACGCGGCACACGGTGAAGAGAAGTGATTTTTTTTATGCGTGGCGGTGTACTTGTTCGCCTCATTTGAAGGCATCATGGGAGCGTCACGCAAAAGCACCTACAGCCACCATTCAGGCAGTTGTACTGCACGAGAAAGAGGCGAAGGCGATCGTCTAAATCGTGCCTATGGAGTGCAAAAAATCAAGGAAGCGCAGCGTAGCGTGAAGACGAAAAATGTCGACGTTTTGCACGGATACGCACTTGCAGATGCAAATGTCGACGTTTTGCATGGATACGCACTTGCAGATGCGCAGGAAGTGCAGCGTAGCTTGGAGGAGAGAAAAAAATGTCGACATTTTCCAGGGACACACATAGCACATGCGCCCTGAAACACCAGGAGCGATGAAAACTAGAAGGTCAGCCCAAAAAACGATACAGTAGTTATCTATCTACCGTCTTTTAGTTGATTTTTTTAGTTCTAGTGCTCATTTGTACATATGCTTAGTTTGAAGTGAAGCGCACATTTCAAGAAGTCGGAACAAGTACAGGTGGAATATGGCTTAATTCGAACATACCGCTTAAAGGGGAAGTTAAGGCAAAAATTAAAATTTCACCAGTTGTAGTCTTCGGGGTGCTGAGTCGAATGGTCTTGGTCCGAGAAAACTGAGACGCTCCCTTCCTACTTGAATCCCAATCGAACTCGCGCACTTCCACCGAAACTGGGTGACTGCGCCCTACTAGATGGGGATTTGTATGCAAAATGTCACTAAAAGCGCCATTTCGTTCTTATAAAAGCACGGATGACCGCGATTGCCCCATATGTTGTAGTCTTTTGGACGCTGAGTCGACTGGTTTTGGTCCGAAAAGGCTGCGATGCAGCGTTCCTCTTTTATTCCCAATCGAACATGGTTGAACAAGCGGTCACGTGCTCCTGGGTGCCCAAATCACCTGGTCACCACGCCAGCAGGCGACAACTTTCACACCAAGGTTCAACTCGAGTGAGAGGACTGCACCCAAAAAAGGTCAAACAGGCTAGTAAGTTGTACCCTGCAGGCACGGTGACCAGGTGACTGGCGTACGCAGGAGCACGTGACCGCTTGTTCAACCATGTTCGATTGGGAATAAAGGAGGAACGCTGCATCGCAGCCTTTTCGGACCAAAACCAATCGACTCAGCGTCCAAAAGACTACAACATATGGGCCAATCGCGGTCATTCATGCCTTTATACAAACGAAATGGCGCTTTTAGTGACATTTTGCATACAAATCCCCATCTAGTAGGGCGCAGTCACCCAGTTTCGGTGGAAGTGCGCGAGTTTGATTGGCATTCAAGTAGGAAGGGAGCGTCTCAGCTTCCTCGGACCACGACCATTCGACTCAGCACCCCGAAGACTACAACTGGTGAAATTTTAATTTTTGCATTAACTTCCCCTTTAATTAGAAGTTTTTCCAGGACCGATTTCTATCAATACGATTCCCACATAATTTGTTCTGATAATTAGAACCTAGAACTGAACATGTCCGGTTAAAGGGGAAGTCCAGTGAAAAATTTAAATTTCACAGTCCGTAGAGTTCGGGGCGCTGAGTCGAATGGTCTTTTGCCGAGGAGGCTGCGGCCTATGGTTCGTCAGATACGCCCAATCGAACATGTGCGAATTTGAGCGCGCATCACCCAGATCCAGGTGATGACGTCACAGTGTGCAGCCAGGTAGCCACACCATCTAGTTGTGTACAAAATGGACATATTCGGAGGGCGTTCGAACTGAACATGTCCGTTTAAAGGGGAAGTCCAGTGAAAAATAATTCACAGTCCGTAGAGTTCGGGGCGCTGAGTCGAATGGTCTTTGTCCGAGGAGGCTGCGGCCTATGGTTCGTTAGATACGCCCAATCGAACATGTGCGAATTTGAGCGCGCATCACCAAGATCCAGGTGATGAAGTCACAGTGTGCAGCCAGGTAGCCACACCATCTAGTTGTGTACATAATGGCCATATTCGGAGGGCGTTCGATTGGGGAACCGTTTGTCGCAGCTTCTTCGGACCAAGACCATTCGATTCAGTGTTACAAACACTACGTACCCTGCGATTTTCAGCTCAGTAAACCTCGAGGTTATACCGTATTTTAGCCGTTTCCGAGTTGGACTTTTTCCGTCGGCATGCACTGGCCTCTAGTAGTAGGCTCTACACTGAGTCTACAGCTCTGTCTCTAGCAATGCGCTAGCTGTAGTGTAGTCAACAAACTCATCACACACGGAACTACTCCCGCGCACTGCACTGCCGTGCTGGGCCATGGGGTAGCTACAACATTACAACAAGACTCAGAAAACTAGTCAACACACGGACTTGTCATGTACTACAACACTCGTATCAGTTCATGATGTAGTCAGAGAACGTGCGTTTCTCTTTGCCGGTGCCGGTGGTTGTGCTTTGAAAAAGAAAATTATATTAGTTTTCCGCTCCCGGCCCGCCTCATTATTTTATGCTACAGCGATGAGTGCACAACCGTGACAAGTGACAAAACAGCGAACAGCTCCCGGACCTAGAACTTTCAGATTCCATAGCGTTGCGAGCGAATAGTCGTGCCCGTGGTTCAAAGAGCCTGCACTGTTCCCCAATTGAGTAGTCCGAAATATGCCAAGTTCGCACCAAAACATCACCATGTGGCAGGCTACTGGAGTCTAAGCGAATCGGTATGGAACAACATTTAGAGCACTCGCATCACTCTTCTCCATTTTGGCGACCCTGCTCTCCAGTGATCTGATAATTGTATCAGCCAAGTCTGCAATAGCTGCTGCTTCTTCATCAGTCGGAAACTCAGTAGCGCTCACTCTTGACTGGCCCGCGCGGCCATTTCTTCAGCTGAATACCGAGGTTCTCAGCCCCAGACCGAACTCATGAAGGACAGCCATGGCTGCATCCTCACTCTCACAAGGAGTTTGGTCTTCGGGGTCGCTTGCACCACCTAATATCAGTCACCAAATCATTTGAAATAGCACTGACACTATTGCTTTCACGCACTCCTTTTGACCTAGCTGCACGCTATGACGTTGCGGAGGGTGTGGCGCGGCCGCATGACGTCATGACACAGCCCCCGGAACTCAGTTTTTCAAATGGAAATATCTCGAAAACGCTTTGTCGGAGACACGTGGGACCAACACCATTCGACTCAGCGCCCGAAACTCTACCGACTCTGAAATTTAAAATTTTCACCGGACTTCCCCTTTAATTAGAAGTCCCACGGATTCCACTTACATAGAAAATGTGTGGGATTTGTCCACTTACATAGAAAATGTGTGGGATTTGTGCTGATAATTCGAAGTTAGCCGTGTAATTCGAAGTTCACTGTACACTGTACTGGTCAGTTCAGTTTGCATGAGCAGGCTGTGCCGGTCATTTCAGTATCTGTGAAATCTGTGTCTAAGGTCCATAGCGCCACTCTGCGTTTTCATGAGAGCATTTTGACATACATATTGTGTTGTGGGTTCATGTTTGGATAATTAGAATGTCCGGACAATTAGAAGTTTTTTCCTGGCATTTTGAGGTTGGAATTATCAGGTTTCCACCTGTACATGTATGTTTGAGAGTGCTGCCAATGTTCGGCATTTTCTGTATTTTCTGTATTTGTACGGAAAATCGGTCCTTCGTCCGCAATACGCAATTTGAGCTAAACGGTATGGAAAATTAAAAAGGATCGATCAACTACAGATATGTATGTAGAAGCATGGCAAGCGCAAGCTGAACGATGAATATCCTTGTCCCAAAGCGAGAGCATGCCATGCTTCGAGTACATGATGCACTAGCACAATATACTGTAGCATGTTTAGGTACTAGGCACACATGCTTTGGACAAGCAAATCCAGCCACCGACAAGCATGTGAGTGTCAAAAAAAACACAACACAAGCAATACACACGGCAGTACATTGGTAGTACGCAAAACGCTGCAAAATACGGAAAGTCGGAAGTCACAGTACGCAAAACAGACCCAGCTGGTTGTCAGCACTGATGTATAGTGTCATTCGACTACTTTTCACGTAGTGCAATCCATCATTGCACCATCACAAAGCACCTGTATGTTGCCACTTCAGAGTGTAAGACAAAGTAAGAAACATTTGCTAGAACTTCAGTCGTGTTTTTTTTTACTTTTCAGCCATTTGTTAGGTCTTGTACGCACCAATACCCATTAAGTTAGGCTGCCAAAACATTCAGCACCTGATGTACCATTTATACTCTTGATGTCAACAAAAATAACTAATTTTGGGCCTGAATAGTAGGGTTCAGCTTAGACCCCTTGTGTGGCTAACACACAGGGTCTAAGATGCGGTACATCCGGAAGCACTCATCAAACTACTGCAATCCGATGCATCTATGCATAGATGCATAGATGCATAGATGCATAGATGCATAGATGCATAGATGCATAGATGCATAGATGCATAGATGCATATTTGGTTGAAAGTAGAAGATGATAGTTTACTAAGTTTAGTATACGCTTTACCTCTACTTGCACGAGCGCGACAAGAGTACTGTAAAAGCCAGTGCATATACCCATTCGAAAATACACCAACCCTCCTTGCACAACCCAGTCAGGGCAAGTCAACACTTGTTCTTCAAGATCGGACCCATAGCCATATATGCACCCAGGTGTGTTCACCGCTCAAAGTACAGGACAGTGCTTGCAGTGTATGTATGATGCAACCGTGCACAGTTTCAAATGATGCAACCGTGCACAGTTTCAAAGCAGATCAGAGCGTGCACAGTTTCAAAGCAGATCAGACCGTGCTTACAGTTTCAAAGCAGATCAGAGCGTGCACAGTTTCAAAGCAGATCAGAGCTTCTGGTTCCCTCAAGTGGGAACACTGTGTTGATAGTGTGCATGCTCAAGTGAGAAGTGAAATGGAAGGTTGGGATTTCAATACTTGTACACTCATTCCAAGCATACGCCCGGTTCGAAAACGGCATACCGTACGTGCCCATGTACACGGCATACCGTACGTGCCCATGTACACGGCATACCGTACGTGCCCATGTACACGGCATACCGTACGTGCCCATGTACACGCGACGGAAATTGAGCCTGCTATTCTATATGCCCAGGGCAGATTTTTACTGTGTGCACCCACTCAGGCCACTGGTATGAACCCCACTAGTATGAACACCACTGGTATGAACACCGCTGGTATGAACACCGCTGGTATGAACCCCACTGGTATGAACCCCACTGGTATGAACCCCACTGGTATGAACCCCACTGGTATGAACCCCACTGGTATGAACCCCACTGGTATGAACCCCACTGGTATGAACACCACTGGTATGAACCCCACTGGTATGGACACCACTGGTATGAACACCACTGGTATGAACACCACTGGTATGAACACCACTGGTATGAGCCCCACTAGGATGAACCCCACTAGTATGAACCCCACTAATATGAACCCCACTAGTATAAACACGACTAGTATGAACCCCACTAGTATAAACACCACTAGTATAAACACCACTAGTATAAACACCACTAGTATAAACACCACTAGTATGAACACCACTAGTATGATCACCACTAATAAGAACACCCGGCACCAGAACCCTGCTGGTATTAACTCCACTGTAGTATTAACACCGCTAGTATGAACCTCACTGGTATAGAAGCTTCCGCAGATGATCACAACTGCCCTAAACAATGATCTCAAATAAGTGGACGAAAATGATGGAAAAATCTTGACGGTTTTGGTACAATAATGATGATAATATTCTTTCTACCCATAAAAAAAGATAACACTCCTATCCATGGTTGTGGCAGCATGGGGAAGGGTGAGGGGGATGTCAGGAAATTTGAAGTAAGACAGATATCCTCACAGTTCACTATGAAAGTGTGTACGGTCAAAGTGCATGTATTTTGGGTTCATATGTAAACAATGGCTAACTAGTGAAAACCATACACTGCAGGTTGTAGGGACATTGCATCTGAACTAACAGACAGCTGATTTCGCAACGGAGATGTTTGTACATACTTGGTCCGGCTCATCGCAATTGTCGCTTATCCCCCACGCACTTTTTTGACAGGTAAAACCCAGTCCAATCACGATATCTAACTTACTTTTGCTTGGGAGGTCGTGATGGCAAGATCAAAGGAGGCACCAAAGAAAAAATGATCGCGACTAGCGCTTTGAATCGCGATGTATTCGACTTTTTTGGGAAGTGGGAATCTGGCCATTCACTATCTGTGTTGCCAAAACTAAGCCAAGCGCAGCGACCCGAAGACCGGAACTGTAGCAGGGGCAACTGACATCCTGGCCTGGAGAGCGTGACAGGCACGCGTGCACGGCAGAGGAGTATGAGCGTCATGCTGAAGAAGAAAGGTGTTTTTGATGAGATGCGCCCGGCCGACGTGTTGGTTGATCCTTCTCTTGGTGAACCTAGCAGCCGCATTACAAGAGTCGTGGCCAATGTATCCAGCGGAGCGTATGACACCTGTCTGGAGGGGCCGTTTGCCTCATTCGAAGGCTTTGTTGAAACACACTGTAGTGACACACAGGTCACACTGCCCACAGTTCCTTCAAGCACCGAAGTGACAGCCACAACTGTTCCTTTCCCATTGCTGCCATACGACAGGCTGAGAACGCAAGAGATACTCTACCAGTCTACGCCAGCAGCTAGACACCAACAAATGTCAGCTCAGGTAAGGGCGCGGCTCGAGAGAAACTGATGCAGAGTTGAGTGAACTCTGGATATGTATTACTAGTGTGAGTGCAAAACGCGCTCCTTCGCTGATTTATTTCGTGCATTTTGCTTACCTTGCTTCCTTTCTTCGACTCGCTTCACCTGATTCCATTGCTGAAATATTTTTCTTGTGGCGGAGAGTATTCATGTATCATGCTTCCTCACTATGCCTGTTGGAAATTTCACAGAGCGGTAAAAAGACTCCTGTTCTTAGTGGCGAAAGATAAGCGACAATTGCGATGAGCCGGACCAAGTACATGTACTTCAAGCCGGTATATGGTGTGTGCTCAATCTCTGGACAGCTAGCTAGCTGTAAACACCTTCGTCAGGATGTTCAGACTCCACTGTGGCCCGGCACTTCATGTTTCACACAGGTATACTCGTGCACCACTACCCAAAAACGCTATAGCTCATGATGGTATGGTGTTTGTTTGCTTTGCCTTAACTAAAGCTCAAGGATCATCTTCTTACGTCTCTCCAAGGAGGAATTCTCAATCAGGCTTTTCAACATGTCTGTGAGTATGGATAACATGTCTGTGAGTATGGATATCATGTCTGTGAGTATGGATAACATGTCTGTGAGTATGGATACGACCTTGTACTGTTGTACAAGCGTTGTCACTTCAATAACCAAATATTCCATGGGGTATGCAATCTCCCAACTAGGCAACATTTTTTTTAATATTCCACAGGTTCACGTGAGCTACCGTCAAAGCCCGTAATAAGGCCCTGGGCGGAAACGTTAGTGAAGGTCCAGAATATGGGCATCAATTGGGCCTAGTCGCTAATGCGGGCTCCGGGCGTTTTTCGGATAAGTGAGATCCAAACTGAACTTGGTGGTGGTGGTGGTGGTGGTGGTGGTGGTGGTGGTGGTGGTGGTGGTGGTGGTGGTGGTGGTGGTGGTGGTGGTGGTGGTGGTGGTGGTGGTGGTGGTGGTGGTGGTGGTGGTGGTGGTGGTGGTGGTGGTGGTGGTGGTGGTGGTGGTGGTGGTGGTGGTGGTGGTGGTGGTGGTGGTGGTGGTGGTGGTGGTGGTGGTGGTGGTGGTGGTGGTGGTGGTGGTGGTGGTGGTGGTGGTGGTGGTGGTGGTGGTGGTGGTGGTGGTGGTGGTGGTGGTGGTGGTGGTGGTGGTGGTGGTGGTGGTGGTGGTGGTGGTGGTGGTGGTGGTGGTGGTGGTGGTGGTGGTGGTGGTGGTGGTGGTGGTGGTGGTGGTGGTGGTGGTGGTGGTGGTGGTGGTGGTGGTGGTGGTGGTGGTGGTGGTGGTGGTGGTGGTGGTGGTGGTGGTGGTGGTGGTGGTGGTGGTGGTGGTGGTGGTGGTGGTGGTGGTGGTGGTGGTGGTGGTGGTGGTGGTGGTGGTGGTGGTGGTGGTGGTGGTGGTGGTGGTGGTGGTGGTGGTGGTGGTGGTGGTGGTGGTGGTGGTGGTGGTGGTGGTGGTGGTGGTGGTGGTGGTGGTG
>NC_088650.1:87500-100000 GCF_964019385.1 Sycon ciliatum
ACAGCCATACCCTTGGTCTTTCTCACACTGACCGTCACGCCCCAGCTGCTTGCGCATGTGATGAAGCTGGAAGTCATCGCTTCGAAGGCAGGCCGAGATGTTGCGTAGAGTGCAGCGTCGTCAGCAAACTGGGATTCTGTGACCGTTGATGACAGGAGCTTGCCCTTCGCCGTTCGGTCACCTACTAGCTTCCTCCCGACTTTATATCGAAAGGATATGCCAGCGTCCGGACAACTGGACCTCCAACTGGCAACGACGGCAGAGAAGTACAAATTGAAGAGCATTGGTGCGAGAGTGCAGCCCTGACGCAATCCATTCCGCACAGTTATCGAGTCAGTCAGCTTGCCATCCACCCGAACAGAAGCAGTCATGCCGTTGTGGAGTGACTGAATGATGCGGAGCATTGCCGGCGGAACACCAAGCTTTTGGAGAACCTGCCACAGCGCTGCACGCGGGATACTGTCATACGCCTTTCTCAGATCGACGAACAGGACATATGCATCTGAATCATGCTCCAACGTCTTCTCCATCAACTGCCGTGCGACGTACACCATATCGACGCAGCCACGTCCCTTTCTGAAGCCGCACTGAGAGTCTGGCAAGACATCTTCAGCGATAGCTTTGAGGTGGTCCTGCAGAATACGGGCATGCAGCTTGCCGACAACGTCCAACAGACTGATGCCGCGCCAGTTATCACAGTGGTGTAGACCTCCCTTCTTGGGGATGGGCACAACCACTGCATCACGCCAATCATCGACTACAGTGCCTTCGAGCCAGGATTTACGCATGATGGTCAGGATGCGACTGTGTAGGTCTTTGCCACCATGTAAGACCATGTCCGGTGGAATGCCCGACTGACCGCCAGCTTTACCCGCTTTCATGGTCCGCAGTGCAGCCTCCAGCTCAGCAACAGTGGGTGGCTGGTCCAGCTCAGGAATAACAGGGCGATCCGCCATCATCTCGACCACAGCTGCGTCAAACTCACTCTCAACGTTCAGGACACCCTGAAAGTGCTGCATCTTCCACTGACAGCATCGGGTCCATCACTCAACGTGCCATCTTCCAAATACACAGCAGACGGCTGTATTGGACGGCGGCCTTGATGGAGCGTCTGCAACTTGCGGACTGCAGCCCAACGAACGGAACAATTGTTAGCAGCATTTTCAGCTTGGGATGCGATGTCTTCAATCCAAGTTTCCTTGGCACTCCTTACAGCCTTCTCCACCTCACGTTGTGTCTGACGAAAGTTCTTGCGTGAAGACGCGGTGTTCTTCTGCAACATGACATCTCCAGCGGAATTCTTGATATCAATCAGCGGAAGAAGCACAGTCTCACTCGCCTTAAACCAGTCGGGTTGCCTGCGTTGCCGTGGTCCCAGGACAACCTCTGCTGTACTGCACATTATATCCTTCACTGCTTGCCATTGGTCAGCTGCAGTGTCCGCATCAGCAGTATCAGGGAGCTTGTCTGAAATTTGTTCAGCATAGCTCTTGCGAACGGCCGGGTCACCCAGCTTTCCGACAGCAACAGGTGCGGGTTTCGGCACAGGGCGAGGCCTGCGGCACAATGGACGATCAAGTAGAAGCCTGCTGCGAACCATGGGGTGGTCTGTCCAACAGTTGGCACCGCCCATTACGCTGACATCAAGACAAAAGCGACGGTGTGGCTGCCTCATGATGATAAAATCTATGAGATGGGTTTGCTTCGTAGCTGGGTGCATCCAGGTCCCACGCCTCGACGCAGGTTTCTGGAAATGGGTGTTCATTACAGACAGCCCGTTGGTAGCACACCACATCAGAAGCCGCTCACCAGCATCATTCCGCGCACCGTGACCATATCTCCCCAACACAGCCCTCCATTCGTCTCCCGCGTCATTGCTGCTGCCAACTCTAGCATTGAAGTCACCAAGCAGCAACAGAACATCACTGGCTGGCACACCATCGACCACCCTCTGCAAATCTGTAAAGAAATGATCTTTGACGGGTGCAGTAGCTTTACTGGTTGGTGTGTACGCACTCACAACTGTCACATACAAATCATTCCTTCTCTGCCATTTGCCATGCACTCGAAGTTCTCCCGCCTCCGCGAGCTTGAGACGGGCCACAACCAATCTCGAACTTACAGCGGTCCACTGCTCACCAGCAAGCCTCCGTCATCCCTGGGTTCAGCATTATTCCAACACCTTCGTTCCTACGCGCAGGACCATCGCCATTTGGTAGACGACGACCTGAGTGCAAGAACGTATAGCCATCAGCTCTCCAGACATCGGACTCGAACCACTTTGTCTCTTGGATCGCAGCGATAGCAATCCCATATCTCCGAAGCTCCGCGACCAAGAAATCCAATTTACGGTCGATCGACAAATTATTATTTTGCCGCTTTCTGCAGATCCGCTCGTCTCCAGAGTCCTCGAAAAGGGAACGAACATTCCACGTCGCGAAAGCGAGAGCAGCTCCACGTCCACCACCACCACTTCCTTCCTTTCTCCTCTGTCTGGTTGGACTTCGTCGTCGTCCTCCTCACCATTCCAAATTCAAAGGAATCAAATGCGTTTCTTCTGTAACTCTGAGTTTCACGGTTTTAACCGATCATCAGACAGCAACTTGACTACAATTTTCAGAAGATAGGATTGATATAGGCTGCAAGCTTGGATCATAGCGCGAATGGATGATCCGGGCTGATAGTGTAATTGTAAAAATGCGTGAGTTGGTTGATGGGGTGCAAAAATACACTTTAGGCCTAGGCTCATGAAACCACATGTTCTTCTGAGGGAGGCAAGAAGAAGGACAATGGGGTAATTATGAGCAGCACCTCACCTGCGACTGCGAGTGGTGAGAAGGTTATGTGACGGCTGATGGTGAGAATTTTGAGAGGTAGTACTTATTTTCATGCCTGCACTTGCTAACTAGCTCCGATCTTTTGCAGCACTGTATTCGATTTACTTCAAACTGGAAGTTTGGTACGTTGAAGTGCTCTTCCTTCAATTCTGTTTTCCTTTTCTTCTATTCTCAGGGTAACTACATTGACTGTGGATACCCCAAACCTGCCTGTGCAGCAAACATGTGCCCAAAGATGCCGGCATTGGATGAGACTGGCACTCTAGAACACATGTTCTATAGTGGTTTCACCAATGAGAGCTACCACAGTCTCATTCAGAAACTGGTCCAGCATTATTACTCACATATTGAGCTGACTAAGGTGAGGACACAATGTTGCTTCTAATCCTACTTTATATCTACTCACTTTTATCTTTGATCTTCAAACCTCTATCCAATTGCTAGGGGTGAAACAATATACCGAACATTCGAATATTCGTTCGTTAGGCCACAGCGAACGAACATTCGTAGTTCTCACGAACATTCGTAGAACTTTGAGAATGTGCGTACCGTACTATAGTATAAACCGGTAAAAACATCGCCATCAGTCACGATCGTTTCACACACCGCCTGTGTGTAGCTGTGTGCTTGTGACCAGCGCTGCGCCAGGTGGTAGACCTACACGACCCACGCGCGCGCGGTTCACAATCTGAACCGGCACTTGGCTGGAGTCAAGGCGACGACATGTAGACGAACATCGGAGTCGAGGCGACGACATGTAGACGAACATCGGAGTCGAGGCGACGACATGTAGACGAACATCGGAGTGGAGGCGATGACATGTAGACGAACATCGGAACAAAGCACGAGTACTTGTACTTACATATTTTTGCTGCTCGCTCTTCCTTTGACCACTTCGTAGTTTTCTTTTGTTTCGAGTTCGCACTGTTCCCATGTCAGAAACTGTTTTCGGTCGTGCTCCCCATTCTGTTGTTTGGGATCATTTTACCAAATCCGAGGATGAGAAGTCAAACTACCTGCAGGATTTCCCGCAGCGTATGTTTAGTAATGCAAAACGGCGAGCAACCTCTATGCGCACCTGAAAACACAACAAGGGTAACTTTCAGCATTCTTCTGTCGTCTCTGGGAGTGCAGGTATTTTTACGGCATCAACACTGAACAGGAAGCAAGTTGATGACAAACGTTGCTGTTACGCAACGTTCTGGTCCTCAGCAGTAGCAGTAATGCCAGTATGGCGTTGCTCAGTTGGAGGCTTCCATTGTGCCTCAACTTTTGAAAGCATCATAAAACTTTCGCAAGTGATTAAATTTCGCTACTTTCGTGGCCATTGGGCATCCTGGAGAAGAAAATCGCCACAAACTGCTCAGTACGTGTATTGTAGACAGCACAACTACAAGGTTCAAAAGAGGTAAAAATCGCAAAATTTTCTCATCACAAACCAGCCGCATTCATGAAAACGCAAAATTTGTGCGCCACAAAAGTTTATTGCTACACTGTATTCAAAAATTCCACTATTTTCTTGCCGATGCCGGTTCGTGCGCGAGCACGCACGTGCGAGGAGAATGTTAGAGAATGTTCGTTCGTTTGTTCGTTAACATCAGGAACGTTCGAATACTCAAATTTTATGTTCGTTTCAGCCCTACCAATTGCTAGACTTGTTCTCTATAAAACGAGAAGAGTATTCTCTTCAAGAACCCCGGTGGACAGGACAAGCTCAGTCCACATCTATAACAGCTTTATTGTACTGATAGAAAAGAAAAGCTGCCAGAGAGTGATTAAAGCATGTCCTGTTCATCGCAGTTCTCAAACTGCTGGCGCCTTGTCTCTTGTTTCAATATCCTCTGTCTTGCTGTCTGTCTGTCTGTCTGTCTGTCTGTCTGTCTGTCTGTCTGTCTGTCTGTCTGTCTGTCTGTCTGTCTGTCTGTCTGTCTGTCTGTCTGTCTGTCTGTCTGTCTGTCTGTCTGTCTGTCTGTCTGTCTGTCTGTCTGTCAGTCTGTCAGTCTGTCAGTCTGTCAGTCTGTCAGTCTGTCTGTCAGTCTGTCTGTCTGTCTGTCTGTCTGTCTGTCTGTCTGTCTGTCTGTCTGTCTGTCTGTATGTCTGTCTGTCTACCTATCTACCGATCTATTATTTTGCAGGAAATTTTCGGACGGGATTTATTGTGTACAATTTCGTACACGGCCTCTTTTGTACTAAAATTAATTCTACTAATGCGATTAATAGTATAAGTGAAGCGGACATTACAAAATGATGAATGAGAATACATGTATCTAAAATGGTTGTTCCTAATCGATTTTCTTGAGACTATCATCAGGGAAAAATCGTCTCACAATAGAGGCTATACGGAGAAACAAACTACTTACAGGTTATAGGATAGTGGGAAGTATACAAGGTGAGGTGTGAAAAGAAAAAAAGAAAGTGGGAGAGAAGACGAAAGAAATTAGAAGAAAAGATGTGAGAGTGTTCCGACGGTGTGAGCTACTACAAAAGGTGAGTGAAATGAAGGCGTGGAAGCAGGTGAATGTGATAGAGTGAGGAACTGTGAGGTGTAGGTGCATGCGTCGGAACACTCTCACATCTTTTCTTCTAATTTCTTTCGTCTTCTCTCCCACTTTCTTTTTTTCTTTTCACACCTCACCTTGTATACTTCCCACTATCCTATAACCTATAAGTAGTTTGTTTCTCCGTATAGCCTCTATTGTAAGACGATTTTTCCCTGATGATAGTCTCAAGAAAATCGATTAGGAACAACCATTTTAGATACATGTATTCTCATTCATCATTTTGTAATGTCCGCTTCACTTATACTATTAATCGCATTAATAAAGTTATTGTCTCCTCGTCGCCTTTTAAAATTAATTCCGTACTAAAGTTTGTCCATGTGAAATTACCCCGGAGGATGTACCCAGTGTGCTGACAGTGCTCAACACCGCCGTGAAATTATGTACACTATACATGATGTAGATGGAAATGCTGCTTGAAGGCCAGCAATTCGCATGGCTTATATTCTGTGTGATACTAGTACTATGTAAAAGGTTGAAAGATGTGTGATACTGGCATGCAATGTGCCTTGGCATGCGCCTACTGCATGCCAACACACGAGTTCTAGCTGCACGTAGACTTCCTTGCAACCCTAAAACAGCTGAAGTAATGTCGTTACTTAGTAGAAATAATAGTGCCAGTAAGGTGGACCTCAGAACTTCGCCGGGGAGACAGGCCAATGCCGCCAACCGCAAGAAGTCCGCCCTGACTCCACCGGACCAGCTACGGTCAGACTTGACCAGGACTGGAGCCTGTGCAGACCACTGTCCTGCTTCTGACAGCGTGCCGAAACTGCTTGCAGACATGCTAGAAGAGCAGCGAAGTATGTCCAAGCGCTTCGATGATGCATTTGCAGACTTTGGGGAAAAGCTAAATTCAGTAATGGCCGAAAACCGTGATTTGAGGGAGAAGCTTAGTTCTTTCCAGGACAGGCTGTCCCGCCTGGAGGATACAGGAACGCCGACCAGGTCCAGGAACCAGGACAGGCTGTCCCGCCTGGAGGATGCAGGAACGCCGACCAGGTCCAGGAACCAGGACAGGCTGTCCCGCCTGGAGGATGCAGGAATGCCGACCAGGTCCAGGAACCAGGACAGGCTATCCCGCCTGGAGGATGCAGGAACGCCGACCAGGTCCAGGAACCAGGACAGGCTGTCCCGCCTGGAGGATGCAGGAACGCCGACCAGGTCCAGGAACCAGGACAGGCTGTCCCGCCTGGAGGATGCAGGAACGCCGACCAGGTCCAGGAACCAGGACAGGCTGTCCCGCCTGAAGGATGCAGGAATGCCGACCAGGTCCAGGAACCAGGACAGGCTGTCCCACCTGGAGGATGCAGGAACGCCGACCAGGTCCAGGAACCAGGACAGGCTGTCCCGCCTGGAGGATGCAGGAATGCCGACCAGGTCCAGGAACCAGGACAGGCTGTCCCACCTGGAGGATGCAGGAACGCCGACCAGGTCCAGGAACCAGGACAGGCTGGCCCGCCTGGAGGATGCAGGAATGCCGACCAGGTCCAGGAACCAGGACAGGCTGTCCCGCCTGGAGGATGCAGGAACGCCGACCAGGTCCAGGAACCAGGACAGGCTGTCCCGCCTGGAGGATGCAGGAATGCCGACCAGGTCCAGGAACCCCGTGCTACTAGTAGTTGTAGCGTACAACCGGCATGGAATGTACAACCGGCATGGAATGTGCAACCGGCATGGAATGTACAACCGGCACGAAATGTACAACCGGCACGAAATGTACAACCGGCATGGAATGTACAACCGGCATGGAATGTACAACCGGCATGGAATGTGCAACCGGCATGGAATTTGCAACCGGCATGGAATGTACAACCGGCATGGAATGTGCAACTGGCATGGAATGTACAACCGGCATGGAATGTACAACCGGCATGGAATGTACAACCGGCATGGAATGTACAACCGGCATGGAATGTACAACCGGCATGGAATGTGCAACCGACATGGAATGTACAACCGGCACGAAATGTACAACCGGCACGAAATGTACAACCGGCATGGAATGTACAACCGGCATGGAATGTACAACCGGCATGGAATGTGCAACCGGCATGGAATTTGCAACCGGCATGGAATGTACAACCGGCATGGAATGTGCAACTGGCATGGAATGTACAACCGGCATGGAATGTACAACCGGCATGGAATGTACAACCGGCATGGAATGTACAACCGGCATGGAATGTACAACCGGCATGGAATGTGCAACCGGCATGGAATGTACAACCGGCACGAAATGTACAACCGGCACGAAATGTACAACCGGCATGGAATGTACAACCGGCATGGAATGTACAACCGGCATGGAATGTGCAACCGGCATGGAATTTGCAACCGGCATGGAATGTACAACCGGCATGGAATGTGCAACTGGCATGGAATGTACAACCGGCATGGAATGTACAACCGGCATGGAATGTACAACCGGCATGGAATGTACAACCGGCATGGAATGTACAACCGGCATGGAATGTGCAACCGGCATGGAATGTACAACCGGCATGGAATGTACAGCCGGCATGGAATGTGCAACCAGCAAGAAATGTGCAACCGGCATGGAATGTGCAACCGGCATGGAATGTACAACCGGCATGGAATGTACAACCGGCATGGAATGTGCAACCGTACCGAACAGATTTGAACTTGCGAGCCGTAACAGCAGAAGAAGTAGAGAGAAGCGAGCGTGCAAACAACATTATCCTGCGAGGTCTCCAGGAGCCACCTGAGGGTGACGAGACCAACATCCTCGCTGACGTCTTGGGAGTACCCGCTTCCATGGTGCTCTCCATGGAACGGCTGGGCCGAGACCAGACAACGACCAAACCAGTTGCAGCAGGTGCCATTGAACCAAAGCATCGAACTGTAAGAGTAATGTTTGCACGTGGTGCTAGGAAGAACGAGGTATATCGTAGACTGTTTGACCTGAAAGCGGACAACGCGCCACTGTACGTGGGTCACGACCTCACCAGAATCATAACAGACCCAGCGCACAAAGATGGTCCCAGTGTACAAGAAACTGCGGGCGCAGGACATACGGTGCTCCATGCCATATGACAAAATCCTGGACGATGAAGGACAGCCGATGACGGATGACGCCATCACACTCTGTCTTTCGTCACCATCCGAACCACAAGCGGCTCAAGCCTAGGACGTGCAGGGGTGCCCTAATGCACAGCCTGCAGCTCTGGACCGTAACAGCACAGCTATTGCTTCCGCTCACCGCCCGATCGATAGCACTCAGTGTAAGTCTCTGGTGTCTAACCCTGATCCTCGAACACAGTCCCACACATGTGATAGCCACCCCCGAAATTTACATATTGCTCACATACTCAATCTGCGGACAGCATGCTGTTTCGTTCTTTTTGAACTCATCAGCGCAGCACAGAGAAAATGAGGCCGAACCTGATAGCAATGAAAATAAAAATTTCCAATCAGGCCCGAACGTACCTCACATAAATATTTGAAGTTTAAGGAACAAAGTGAATAACGTACATGAGATTCTCTATGATCAGAAAATTGATATACTAGCTGTTTCCAAAACCTGGCTTGATACTTCAGTTGCCGACGCAGATGTAGCTATTCCTGACTTTACCTTACATCGTTTCGACCTAACTGGACATAGAAGACGTGGTGGTGTATGTATCTATGTAAGAGAGACCCTTCCCTCCTCACCAACTCCTTTCAACAATCCTCAGCACCTAGAACTGTTATTCATTAGTGTATACACCAACACCTGCTGTCCACGTCACAAGATCAATATCGGCTGCATCTACAGACCACCATCATCACTAGCTAGCTATTGGGAACACCTAGAGCATTGCCTTGATGACGTTCAGGACACATTGCATACTGATTTCATGTTACTAGGTGACCTCAACGTAGATATGCTGCAGGACAGTGTACAAGTGCTCAACCTTCAGCCTACAAAATGTCATCCTGGCCCCCACGCGCATCCCTAGCAACACAGTCTCTCAGATCACCACCTGGTGAATGCATCTATATCCATCGATCATGCTCTACCTCCATCGCGGAAACAGATAACCATTAGAAAACCAAGCATACGGCATGTGGACACTGAAAAACTCCGAGTAGCAGTAGTGTCAGCGCTAGATAATCTCACCAAGAAGAACATTAATGACAACACAGAGGCATTCCAGTCGAATGTCAACGAAGTAGCACCACTTGAAACGATCACGGTTTCGCTTCAGAAACCACGCCCACAGCCTTGGCTGACAGATGAACTGAGAAACTTGCTGCATCGTAAGAAGCACTTACATCAGGCCTCCAGGCGGCACCCGTCCATGGTATGGCAATATCGCGCCCTCCGTCGAGAATGTAGCGTCATGTCCCGTCGCTTGAAATCAGCCTACTTCCTCTAACAATTCCAGGCTTCCTATCGCAACCCGCGGTATCAGTGGACCCTCATTAACACGCTCACAGGTCGTCGTAAGATACAGCGAACTCCCGCAGCTTCCATAGATCAATTGTCTACGCACTTTAGCTCGATTGTCTCTGATGCCAGAGGACCTGACACCCTGTTTGTTCCTCCAGGTCCAATGCCAGCCACCAGTCTGACCACATTTTCACGTGTTAGTCATGAGGAGGTCCAAGCACTGCTGAGAGAGGTAATCGTCTCCAAAGCCACAGGCTCGGATGGTATCCCCGCAAATATACTGCACACATGCGCTGATGAACTGGCCGGAAGTCTCACTTGCATCTTCAATGAGTCACTGGCCACTGGTATCTTCCCGATCCTTTACAAAATTGCCTCTGTTACCCCACTGCTCAAGGCTGGAGATCCCTGTCCAGCCAGCAACTACAGACCAATTTCCCTTCTCCCGATAGTCTCAAAGCTCCTCGAAAAGATCGTTCTGAAACAGCTGAGAAAGTACATCGAAGACAACCCCGACCTTAACATTCTTCCTCCCCAGCAATTTGCTTATAGGTCCCACCATTCTACTGAGGATGCGCTAAGCTGCGCCATAAACAGATGGCAGTGTAGCTTGGAAGAGCGGA
This sequence comes from Sycon ciliatum, assembly GCF_964019385.1. NCBI lineage: Eukaryota > Metazoa > Porifera > Calcarea > Leucosolenida > Sycettidae > Sycon > Sycon ciliatum. The sequence continues at coordinate 97,915 of NC_088650.1, forward strand.
ACGTGGTCGGTGTGTTCTTTTTAGACATGAGCAAAGCTTTTGATCGAATCCGCCATGACACCCTCCTGGATGATCTTTTCCAATGCGGCATCGGAGGCACAGCCTTGTCCTAGTTTGCAAGCTATCTGTCCGACCGATACCAGTAGGTTGAATATCGCTGAACTGGTCAGACGGCTACTCCCGTCGCATGCACAAGAGGAGTTCCACAAGGATCGGTGTTGGGACCTGTCCTCTTCATGATACACACAAGAGAGGTACCAACACGTGTAAATAGTGACTCTCTACTCTACGCCGACGACACCTGCCTATCAAAGGCCTGCAAAGTGTCCAACATCTCGAGCATGCTGAGGGTTTTATCAAAAGATTTCGCCGCTCTTAAATCATATTTTGATGGTCGTGGCCTTCTGGTAAACCCAAAGAAAACCGAAGTCCTGATCCTCCATCGTGCCAGTGACTCAATTCCGGTGACTGCATCAGTGCTGTGCGACACGACTGTCATCACTCCGTCACCTACATGTAAGTATCTTGGGCTCCACATCGATGAGCACCTGACCTTCTGACCCCATAACTCCAACCTCCGTGGTAACATTAATAAGAAGCTAGGTGCTTTTAGGCGAGGCAGAGACAACCTGGACGGTAAGGCCCGCCGAGCTTTCTATCTCGGAGTTATACAGAGCAAATTAGAGTACGCAAGCACATCATATTCTCATTCATTACACGCTGCAGAATACGATAAGTTTCTAGGACTGAGCCGCCGAGCTGTTCGTGTTGTATTTGCCTACCCTTCCCATGCTGACATTGAGCCCATTTTGCGTTGTCACAACCTCCACCCACTCAGCCTACGCCTCACTCTTTAAAAGCTTTTCATTTTTACTTTTCGGTGCATCAGGTCCCTTGGCAGTCCCCTCATCTCCCAAATCTTTACGACCCGAAATGATGCTACCCACACTACCTCCCAAACCAGAGGCCAAACATCCAGTAGTCTCTTTCTCCCCCCCCCCCCCCATTCATGTCCCGTCCAGGCCTCTACAGTCTCTCGTTTCTTGGTGCTGACCGCTTTAATGCACTACCCGCTATCATTCGATCCCAGCGTACCTTGTCTGCTTTTTGTGCTAGCTGCTCACAATTATTTCTCCTTGGGCACCCTGTAAGAAGGCCATAGGCCTGTTGGGTATCATCATCATCATCATCATAAATAATAAATACTACTACTACTACTACATGCAATGTGCCTTGGCATGCGCGTACTGCATGCCAAGGCACATTGCATTGAAAGGTGTGTAATGCTGGCATGCAATGTGCCTTGGCATGCGCGTACTGCATGCAAACACAATCATTTAGCATACAGCACTGTACGGAAACGAGAAAACTTGGAAGCTCAGGGTCCCACGCTATGATTTTTTGCCTGGCTTATCATGCATGTTATGAGAACTGATGCCCAACCATACCACAACGAACTGATCGGCTACATCATTGTATTGCCAAAAAGATTCCATCTGTGCGAATAACATGCATGATGAGCTAGGCAAAAAAAGCATAGCGTAGGGCCCTGAGCGAAAGAAATAAAATTTCTCTTTGCATTCGAGGGTAATATGACACTGTCTACCACCTTGATGACCTAGGCAAAAAAGCATAAGGAGGATTGCCCTATCAAAAATTTAATAATAATTCAAAGGATCAGTTGGGGAAGTGAACTGCCTGAAAAGAGAAAAAAATCGCCAGACCCACCAGGACCCGAACCCGGGACCTTGCTTGTCATGAGCAATGCTTTAACCACTGAGCTATGGGACCAGGCTGAACCTAGAAGGTGCTGACAAGTTTTTCACTCCAAAATTTGAATTTCTCCGAATCCTTTCAATAATAATAATAATAATAATTTGAACTCGGATGGTGAGCCAATATAGTTATGATGAAGAAAGGAAAGGCTGTATAAGATCTGGTTACGCTGGTGGACAGTTTGTCATAACTCGTAACATTTTGTCTTTTCCTTTCTTCATCATAATAATAATAATGTTATAATTAATTATTTTTTCATTTCTCCTATTTTTTCAAGACATAACCTAGGATTTGAACCCACACTATCGCC
>NC_088650.1:105000-137500 GCF_964019385.1 Sycon ciliatum
CTTGTTCCGCATCTGCTGACCTGTCGCAGGATATGCTTCCGTCACCTCTCCAGTTGAGTGAAAGTTACGCTCAGTCGTTTGGAAGTTTTCTCCCGCGATGCAGCGAAGACCAGGGCTACTTGCAATCTTTGCAAAACGGTCTATTCTTACAAAGGCTACTCAACGACGGCGCTGAAAAGACATCTCGACATCAAACAGCAGTCCGAAGTGAAGTAAAGCAGCAGCAACCCCAAATTCCGGCAGTGATAATTTGCAATGATAATTTGAACCAGCTGAAAAAATCGAACTTAGAAAAAAAATATTCAAAAAATCATATTTGCCACATCAATGAAACTCGTTAGCTCGCTCAATAGCTTGCTCGTTAGTGGAACTGATCGCTCGTTTGTTATAGATACGCTCGTTTGTTTTAGATACGCTCGTTTCAGCACTAATTTGTATACATGTATGCACTGCCCAATCTAGCACAGTTGCCAACAAGCTATAATTACCGTGATGCGGATTTCAGGTTGTTTTTGAAAACGAGTTATCTCATGGTGCTGGCTCAACGGGTTAATTACTCCAATATTCTGATCGATTCAATCAGAAAATAGCATAATACACCACCAATCACACTTGCTGAAGATGGGCTTGACTGGAAAACTGCATCAAACCATAACTATTTCAAAGTACAATGGAATTTTCACACCCTTAGGAAAGTGCAATCAGTACAGCCACAAGGGAGGGTATGGACACCGAGCAAGAGGTACCGGCATGCCGGATGCCGAGGAAGGGGTAAACTGATCAAAATCTGCGAAGTATAGGCAGGCAAAAAGCATAGTTCATTATGCTGATGATCTGTTTCTGTTGACGCAGATAATTGTTGTACTTCGTCTTTGATTACCTATTTCAGACAGTAACAGTATCTGCGTCCAAATTCAACGGAACCGACGGATATATAACTTATCCAAAACACAGAGAGACCTACCAGCGTATATGGCCATTTCTCAACAGTATTCAGTAAGTCACACTGACAACACCCCATTCCACAGTATGCAGTAAGTCACACTGACAACACCCCATTCCATATGTCCAATGTACCTACATTGCAATCAATACTCAGACTCAGACATGCCCATAGCCAGCAATCGCATGTCATCTCGTACATTGAAAATCAACATAATTTTGCGAATCGACCTTTTTTTCAGGATCACTTTTCAACGAGGACGAAGCAAAGTCGGCCGAACGAAGCCTAGAGGAAGAAAATCACCCTCTCCACTTCACCATCACGATACTGACATAGATACGAGATGAAACAACTAAAAAATTCACAAGACAACTGTACGACCATCATCGCGCTGACTTTGGTCTGACTTTGGTCTGAGAATTTCTATCACGATCAAAAATGTACGAGGAGCACTCAAAAATCAGCCACAGACGTACCTTTATCGCTCTCTACTCCTTTTTCAAGGCACAAAAGTCGACTCTCCACTTTCAAACCAGGAACCAGACATACCAGTGGTCCTTTTCAGCTGCTCCACGAGCGCAGGAAATGTTCACCAAGGGGCGCAGAGCAGCATCCATTCCAGAAAAATAGCTAAAATACGAGTGAGACTGCATGCCCTGAGTACATGAGTACATGTATGAGTACATGCAGAAAATAGTCAATTTCAGCGTTTCTGCTCCAAACAGCAACCAGCTTCGACTAGAAACAAAGATTACACCAAAGGATCAAACAACAACGATTTTCTGCAGTTTTTTTGCAGTTGGCTTCCTTGTGCTTGGCCCAGCACGCCAAAAATCACACCTCGGAGGAGTACAAAAATTACAACTCTCAGATGTCCTTGATTGCTGGCCATGCATCGCGGAAGTGATGATAGCGAACAGCTATGTTAGACATAGCAACTTGTGCTGGGATTACACCATTAAGGTAGCTCGGGCCTATATCGCGAAAAATATAGGAGGTCAAAAACCATTTTCTGTCTGATTTTGTTCAAATTTCCAGTGTTGAAGCATCATGAGGGCAAGATGTTAATCCCAAAATTTGGCTAGTGTGTAATGAATCCTTCCCTATATTTGGGGCCTGTGAAAGACACACCCATACGTTCACATTTATGTCACGAAATAAGAGAAAAACCCTACTTTTACAAACAGGAGTTCGCTCAGTTTTATTTGTTTTATGAGGCAGGTTTACACTAAACTGTCACATAAGTGCATTTCAATTCTTTTTCTCGAATTAAGAACCACTATAATCACACACTGTTGAGGCAAACACTCTGGAATCAATTACGAGAGACGACCATTTCTTCGCATATTTCTGCAAACAGCGGATAAACGGGTCCAATGACCTAACCTCATTTGGACATAACTTTATGATACTGAAGTAGTGCGATGCAGATAGCAGGACAAACTCAATTATTTTCGGGCCAATTTGCAGAAATTAAATTTCAAAGCACTGCGGAACCATATTGAATCGGGGTTCGGAATACCTGTTTCGTCTCCTCACACAGAAGCCTTTACTTTCAACCAGTGTATTTTTGCTGATAAATCTACCCTAACATGATCTGATATCATGGGAATTACTGACATGTTCTGATATCATGGGAGTTACTGACATGTTCTGATATCATGGGAATTACTGACATGTTCTGATATCATGGGAATTACTGACATGTTCTGATATTAATGCGATTAATAGTATAAGTGAAGCGGACATTACAAAATGATGAATGAGAATACATGTATCTAAAATGGTTGTTCCTAATCGATTTTCTTGAGACTATCATCAGGGAAAATCGTCTCACAATAGAGGCTATACGGAGAAACAAACTACTTATAGGTTAATGGATAGTGGGAAGTATACAAGGTGAGGTGTGAAAAAAAACTAAAGTGGGAGAGAAGACGAAAGAAATTAGAAGAAAAGATGTGAGAGTGTTCTGACGGTGTGAGCTACTACAAAAGGTGAGTGAAATGAAGGCGTGGAAGCAGGTGAATGTGATAGAGTGAGGAACTGTGAGGTGTAGGTGTATGCGAATGAATACGTGTGTGAATGCTAGGTGAAGAGTCTCAGTTTTGTGACATTTTCTTTCTGAATGCATAGATTAGGATTGTGTTTACGGATGAAACAGCTTCTAATACCTTAAGTTCACGAAACCTACGAGCACGACACAAAACAGTGAAGCATGAATCATCATACACTGTAGGTTTCGTGAACTTAAGGTATTAGAAGCTGTTTTCATCCGTAAACACAATCCTAATCTATGCATTCAGAAAGAAAATGTCACAAAACTGAGACTCTTCACCTAGCATTCACACACGTATTCATTCGCATACACCTACACCTCACAGTTCCTCACTCTATCACATTCACCTGCTTCCACGCCTTCATTTCACTCACCTTTTGTAGTAGCTCACACCGTCAGAACACTCTCACATCTTTTCTTCTAATTTCTTTCGTCTTCTCTCCCACTTTAGTTTTTTTTCACACCTCACCTTGTATACTTCCCACTATCCATTAACCTATAAGTAGTTTGTTTCTCCGTATAGCCTCTATTGTGAGACGATTTTCCCTGATGATAGTCTCAAGAAAATCGATTAGGAACAACCATTTTAGATACATGTATTCTCATTCATCATTTTGTAATGTCCGCTTCACTTATACTATTAATCGCATTAATAAAGTTATTGTCTCCTCGTCGCCTTTTCATGTTCTGATATCATGGGAATTACTGACATGTTCTGATACCATGGGAATTACTGACATGTTCTGATATCATGGGAATTACTGACATGATTGCAAGAAGCAACAGATGAAGGTTGGAAGCATTTTTATTGTCCTCAATGTAAACTTGTCTTTTTCTTAGAGAACGCCTCATTTGGGCTACTTCAAGGGGCCATAACCCCTCCAAAGTGCCCAATGGACCGTATGCGTGTTAAAACAAAATGGCGTCACGACTTATTAAAAGTGGTATAGTTGGTGGTACGAGTGTTCAAAACCATTTGAACTTCATACTGTTCGTCTTTTTTTTGACATGCTCTCTTTCCATCGTCCTTAGCTTTTGTTTGTTGAGAGCTGTTTTGGCTTTCTCCTATACCTCTGGGGGATGCCAAGTGATGGTTTTGAGAGGCTGGTGATGGCTGTGAGCGAGAGTTTGCCGATCGGCGTCGTCCTCGCTATAGCGATGAAAATACTAGTTACTGCGCACCTGGCAGATATCACAACACGTCGGAGCGTCCAGGAGCAAAGGAATCTTGGGTTTTCACTGGAATCTAGTTCCTCCAGCATCGTGTAGCCCACCGTCGGTGAATGGCGGTCCAGAAAGGTCGAACATGGTCTTCTGCAGCATCTCGCAGTCCTGCGAGGCACACTGAATACGCCTGTCATGTATTCTACAAATAAAAATCACGAAGTAGTGGACTTTATAGTGATGAGTCTATCCTGTATGCTGCAAAAGACGCAGGAAATGTGACTGGTGTCCGTACACTGGACGCCAATATCATCCCAGTCTTCTCCTGCAGGATCTGTTTGACATTGACATACCGGTATGCAGTGGGTCGACATTGGCCTGGTTTGGCAGCTATCTGCCTGGGTGGATGTAGCAGGTTTGCATTGGCGCGTCGTCCAGTCCGACATTTTCTTGTAACTGTGGAGTACCGGCAGGGTTTGAGAGGTTGCTCCTGCTGTGAACACATCTCTACTGCCTGTCTCGTCCTGGAAGTGCCGTCTCGCCGCTTCCTTGCTCTACAGTCACGCCGTTATTTCGCTTTGTTTCGTGGTGCAGCTCAAAACCTGCCCAAACAACTGTGAGCTCGCAACATGGTATGGACAAATTGCACCACTCATGCTGGTTAACTAAAACCGGGATAGTCAAGTAAGCGAGTTCACTCCCTGGGCCATGGTAAGATTTGTTCAGCGCGGGCTATTCCAACCTCCAAGTGCATAGTCACGGATCGATCCATGCGATGGTGGTTGACCTACAAAGAGCCAAGGTCTACGAGTACTACTATTGGATGCTGTCTACATGCAGTCAACAAAATCCTCAGTATGCCCCAGAATAGGGCATGTGCATCTATAGCATGACACAACAGGGGTTCTGGCGGCACCTGTCAAACAAGCAGTAGCGACTAGTGCCAGCTACCTATTGGAGGCTAGCCGCTACAGTCTGTCACTGGAGATAATTATTATGTTCACTGTTTAGACTGAGCACAATCAATGATGCCCAATCAATCTGCCCAATGTGTGTTCTGTTCCACCTAATTATAACTTCCCATCACATCAACCCTACTACACGCACATGTCGTCACTCTAGCATGACTTGTGTTATTATTGTTTATTTTGATTCGCACGATAAATAGAGCACAATAAACGTTAACTTGACCGAAGGATAAAGGCGACTACAGATAGAGGAACACATCGAGGTACAGGTACCGGCATCAATACAGTATCAGAGAGAAACAAACAAAAATGAGAGGTACGCAGAAAAAACTCTCGTAAGCCCAAGGGGAAGTGGTTGATGAGGGATGAATGCACTCTCCACGCTCATCTACACTGTTCGTGGAAATGCACACATACATACAATAATATACAACATAGCAACAGCATGCACAGAACCGAACAATTTCATGTTCACACATGCAAGCACAGACCTGAACATTAGTACCAAAAGCCGATACAGACAATATCCCCATACACACAGACGCACACACACACACACACACACACACACACACAATGTCCCATGTATGCGCCCGTGGCGAGAAAAGCACGCAAATCTACAAATGCACTGGATGTAAACCCACAGATTTTCTCTTATAACAACGATAGCGGATCTGATTCTGAATGAAACACACACACACACACACACACACACGCACACACACACACACAATACAATGCCCATCCGCAGATGATGGCAGGTCCTGAAAGAACAGGCAGTGTTCCAGTAATGGGGAACAGAACTTCGAGTGGCAAGTGAGGTATACACACACACACGTGCGTGCGCGGGCACACACTAAAGTATTCAGAAATAGAATCGACATTGTAGTATTCATTGGTTGGGGAATGGAAAGGAAAATAAAACATTGCTGTAGGTTATTGTTGTAAGGACACTGGGAGCACAACAGAAAGGTAAGCAACTTGCTAACTTGCTTTGAAGCAAAGAAAGTTATTACTACACGGATCTCAGAAGGAAGGAACGTTCCAGAATGCTGCACTGGCAACAGGCGGCCTGCATGTGCGCGGCCCCTGCAGTCGGTCCAGCTGCCGGCCTTGCAGTGCTGAAAAGAATGTGCAGTACAGCATGTCACATAGTATCGCAGCCTGGACAAATAGGCGCTGGGAAGTCCTAGTTATGTGCTCAGCTACACCACGATGCACCAATCTTCTGAGCTACTTTGGCAACAACTTTGTCCACTTGAGACTCCCATGGGCTGAGCCAGTTGTTGAGGGCTGCACCAAGGTGGACGGCAATGACCGCTGATGGCAAGGCAATCCATGACACACACTCACTAAGGCATCGTCAACATGGCGCTGAGGCTGGATCGATAAAATCAACCTTTAGGCTGCCGCGGGGTTGACGGGGGGTTGACAACGAGGCCGCTGTCTCGAAGCTAGTCAGTCAGCCTGGTCACCGCCATTGACGAACCAGTCGCCACCGCCAGCAGTGGCGGTAGGTTGTGACAAGTGTGGTGCAATATTGTCAGCAAATTCAGTACTCAGGATAAGATGAGTGACAAAGGGAACGTTGTGTTTGATAATATTGAAGTGAACAGGGATGATCACAAACCCTGCGCGTACTCCACCGTGAGTTACAAGAAAACTCCGGACTGGACGACGAGCAAACGCCAACCTGCTACATCCAACCAGGCAGATACTATTACGATAGCTGCCAAACCAGGTCAATGCCGACCTACTGCATAATGTCATTGTCAAACAGATCCTGCAGGAGAAGACTGGGGTGTTGGCGTCCAGTCACTGAGTGTACAGACACCAGTCACATTTCCTGTGTCTTTTGCAGCATACAGGCTGAGACTCATCACTGTAGAGTCCACTACTGCATGAGTTTTATTTGTACAATACATGGCAGGCGTACACGGTGTGCCTCGCAGGACTGCGAGATGCTGCAGAAGACCAGGTTTGACCTTTCTGGACCGCCATTCACCGACGGTGGGCTACACGATGCTGGAGGAACTAGATTCCAGTGAAAACCCAAGATTACTTTGCTCCTGGACGCTCCGACGTGTTGTGATATCTGCCAGGTGCGCAGTAACTAGTATTTTTATCGCTACAGCGAGGACGACGCCGATCGGCAGACTCTCGCTCACAGCCATCACCAGCCTCTCAAAACCATCACTTGGCATCCCCCAGAGGTATAGGAGAAAGCCAAAACAGCTCTCAACAAACAAAAGCTAAGGACGATGGAAAGAGAGCGTGTCAAAAAGAAGACGAACAGTATGAAGTTCAAATGGTTTTGAACACTCGTACCACCAACTATACCACTTTCAATAAATCGTGACGCCATTTTGTTTTAACATGAATATCGCGGATTACATACCCTAATATATCGATTTTCTCATTCTGCACACCCATAGCTTTGCAAAAAAAGGTGTTAAACTGGTGAATTTTCGGAAAGGGTATTTCGGCATGAGCTACCTTAAACAGCTTTCAAGGCTGATGAATCGACCGCCCCTAATTTTAGCCTGGGATCCAGCACACAGCTATGAAGTGGCTTTTTCTGGCTAGTGAATCCCTATCAATCAATAACACACACACACCATTGGATCATGAGGCCATTGGACGCCCATCGCCGGAGGCGATGATAGCGATGCTACAGCAGAAGCCATAGCAACTTGTGCTGAGATTGCACCATTCAACATCTTGCAAGGTTGAAGAATTGGCCGCCACTATTCAGCCTGGTCTACACCACACAGCTATGAAGTGGCTTTTTCTGGCCAGTGAATCCCTACTTTTTGGTCTTTTTTTATTTTTTCCCGCACACACATCCCACCACGTACTCCGGCATGCACAGGCTGTTGGTAGCCACCCAGGAGAATGAAAAAAAAGTCAGGAAGAGTCTGAGAAAGAGAAGAAAGACGTGTGTGACCATAATCGTCGGGAATCGAACCCGCAACCTATCGATTGGAAATCGCTGCACATACCACTGCACCATATGGGACACACACACACACACGCACGCACGCGGGCGCGCACACACATGCACACCCGCACACACACACACACACACACACACACACACACACACACACACACACACACGCCCACACACGCACCTTGAACCTTGAAACTGCCACCTAACGGGGATGCAGCAGGAGGACAGAGTTTCTTCTTGCATTTGTGTTGAGCCAGGTACTGGGACGTGTGAACTTCCGAGAGCAGATCGGGCCTGGGATGGTGCAGAGCTCGGTGCGAGAGCTGCATGTTAGCGGTCACACATACACACACACACACACATACACACACGCGCGCGCGCGCGTGCACACACACACACATATACACACACACATGCATACACACACATGAACACATACACACACACACACACACACACACACACACACACCATTGGACCATTGGACCATTGGATGCCCATCGCCAGAGGCGATGATAGCGATGCTACGGCAGAAGCCATAGCAGCTTGTGCTGGGATTGCACCATTCAAAGCTTGCAAGACTGAAGAATTTACCGCCACTATTCAGCCTTGTCTACACCACACAGCTATGAAGTGGCTTTTTCACACACACACACACACACACACACACACACACACACACACACACACACACACACACACACACGCGCGCGCGCGCGCACACATGCACGCGCGCACACGCACGCACGCACACACACATACACACATGCATGCACGCGCACACACACACACACACACACACACAAACACACACACACACAAACACACGCACACGCACACACACACACACACACGCACACACACACACACACACACACACACACACACACACACAAAACACACACACAGATTCTGAACCCAAGCCCTGAGCAGTGCTGGTAGTATTGGAAAGCCCATACATGCTTGCTCGTAAATAGCTGTTCCCGTGACAACCTAATTTTGATGCGCACTACATGTATGTACATGTACACGTACCGTAATGTCGCGTGCATAAGCCGGATTTGTGCATAAGCCTGTCTCGTGTAGAAGCATGAAATCTGCAACAGCTTTTCGCGTACAAGCCTGTCGCATGCATAAGCCGGGCCAGTACACGAGACGCGCCACGTGTCGCGTGCGTAAGCCGGGCTACTACGCAAGACTGGTGAGCGCGCCTTTTACATGTTCATGTTTGCATGGTACCGTACACTTGCACACGCGGAAAACGTGGGAAGATGCGGAAATCAACACCAGCTGCGCTCGACGGCCATGCAGCACTCTTCAAGCTTCAAACTTACCTTTCCCATGGCATTTTCCGTCTTGTCCCTTGGCAAGTTGCTTGTTTGAAGTTGTTTCGGCGCTCCTCGAACTTTTCACTTGTGTTTGTTGCAGTCTACCCGTAGATAGAACTCATCTCAACCAAGTCTGCTTGTCGAAATGCCGAAAACAAAAGGACTTCGGAAAAAATACTCAGCGACATTCAAGCTGGCGGTAGTGAAAGCTGCAAAATCGACTTCTGTCACTGCTGCTTCTAGAAAGCACAGCATCGACGAGAGTATGGTGCGGCGATGGAAACGGCAAGAAAACCAGCTTCTTGTGGCGGAGAGGTCCAAAACCAGCCGTGGTGAGCAGCGATCCCGGACATCTGGTGGGAAGCGGAGCCAGTTCACAGATTTGGAAGCTAATTTGTTCGAGTGGCTTGTTGGGGAACGTCAGCAGAGACGACGAGTGAGCAGGAAGTCTGTCCGTGCAAAGGCTAAACAGCTCCATGCCGAGATGGGAAACGCCGAGGAGTTCAACGCCAGTGCTGGTTGGTGTGCCAACTTCTTTATGCGTTTTCGTCTGACGATGAGAATGAAGACCCATCAAAGCCAACGATCTCCGGAAGACTTGATTCCCAAACTGACGGATTTTCTGATGTATCTGAGGAAGTATTTCGCGGAACATCCGACCATGACGAAGGCCAACATCTTCGCTATGGATGAAACTGCTGTGTGGTTCGATTCCACCAGCAGTCGGACAGTGGAAGTGGTAGGAGCACAATCTGTTCCATTGGCATCAACAGGCCACGACAAGGCCAATGTAACCGTTGCTCTGTGTGCTTCAGCTGACGGGAAGAAGCTCCTACCCTACATCATCTTCAAGGGAAAGGGCAAGACGGCCGAGGACAAGGAGCTGAAAGCCAGACGCGACATTGTCGTGAGTTACTCCGACAATGGGTGGTTCAACTCTGACTTGACGACGGACTGGCTCAAGAAGGTGATGGGTACCTTTGCGTTTGGGAAGAGGCTCCTCATATGGGACTCTTACCGCTGCCATGTGTGTGATGCTGTGAAGGCCACCCGCCGCGAGCAGAACATCGACTGTGCCGTTATTCCAGGAGGGTGCACTGGCCTCATCCAAGCACCGGATGTCAGCTGGAATAAGCCATTCAAGACTTCTATCCGGGAGCAGTATGACGAGTGGATGGCAACCGGAGAGAAGTCATACACTGCTGCTGGTAACATGCGTGCCATGTCAAAGTCGAAGCTGTGTGACGTTGTGGTGAAGGCTTGGCAAGGCCTTTCCCCTGACCTTATCTCCAAGTCGTTCGAGTGCTGTGGTCAGGTGCCTGGAGCCACGGCAGAGAATGTGTCATGCTTCAAGGACGGCCGTCCAGCTGCCAGCGGACGAGAACAACTGGCTGAACGGTTCGCCTTGCCGACAGCCGAACTCCGTGTTGACAATGCTGGCAGTGATGAGGTGGTGGATGAGCTTGATCATGACGCTGTAGTCCTTGGTGACGATGGCGAGGTCAATGGAAGTGGTGATGACAGTCGCAGCGACAGCAGTGACAGTGCCTCTGAGGAAGAAGGACAGTGATGTTTCATACTGAACTGCTTTCTTTCTTGATCTTGCTAATCAAGTCAGTGTTACACAATTGTTTTGTTTCTGCACACTTCTACTGAACTGCAATTGCAAAACAATATCACCTACCGGTACCTTCTGGGTACCGGTACCCGTAGTATCTTTGATAGCTGTGTCGATAGCTGACACTTGTCTCACTCTGTGCGTGCACATCCTGTTGCTTGCCTCTCATTCTCACGGCACCATGTACGAGCATGTTCTTTATCATCGTACTCCACACCTCATGACCTGAAAAGGAGTTGAACTCTACTGTGAAGCTGCTGGTGTTTGATGAGTTGGCTTGTTCGTTTGTGTGTGTGTGTGTGTGTGTGTGTGTGTGTGTGTGTGTGTGTGTGTGTGTGTGTGTGTGAGAGAGAGAGAGAGAGAGAGAGAGAGAGAGAGAGAGAGAGAGAGAGAGAGAGAGAGAGAGAGAGAGAGAGAGAAAGGAGAGGGGGGACGCGGTTCAGGGAGCGAAAAAAAAGAAAAAAAATCCCGTTGGAAAATGTTGGTTTTGACGTCCAAAAGTCAGCAGTTTGCGCATACAAGCCTGGTCATTGAGTGGTGCTTGTCATATAAGCCTGTCTCGTGTATAAGCCTGTCTTGTGTACAAGCCTGACTCCATCACCGGCTTATAGGCATATAAGCCCCGGCTAATGCACGCGACATTACGGTACATACCGCCAGGTAGTGTGCAGGTAGTGTGCAGGTAGTGTGCAGGTAGTGTGCAGGTAGTGTGCAGGTAGTGTGCAGGTAGTGTGCAGGTAGTGTGCAGGTAGTGTGCAGGTAGTGTGCAGGTAGTGTGCAGGTAGTGTGCAGGTAGTGTGCAGGTAGTGTGCAGGTAGTGTGCAGGTAGTGTGCAGGTAGTGTGCAGGTAGTGTGCAGGTAGTGTGCAGGTAGTGTGCAGGTAGTGTGCAGGTAGTGTGCAGGTAGTGTGCAGGTAGTGTGCAGGTAGTGTGCAGGTAGTGTGCAGGTAGTGTGCAGGTAGTGTGCAGGTAGTGTGCAGGTAGTGTGCAGGTAGTGTGCAGGTAGTGTGCAGGTAGTGTGCAGGTAGTGTGCAGGTAGTGTGCAGGTAGTGTGCAGGTAGTGTGCAGGTCTGAATAGATGAGCCAGTATGCTGCTATGCTGCTTCCCTGACCTGGCTGTTGTGGAGGTCTGAATAGATGAGCCAGTATGCTGCTTCCCTGACCTGGCAGGGCCGTCGGAAGGAGTTTAACATTGGTGCGGCAAAAGTGTGAGAGGGGGGTGCGGGGGTCCTCCCCCGGGAAAATTTTTGAAAATTGGGCCTAAAAAGCCATATAGAATAATAAAAAGAATATGCATGCTGATGATACACCGCATTGTCGATGTAAAACAGTACCTGGACAAGAGTCGACAAGCCACCAACAAGGTTGAAATGTAAAAAAAATAATAAAAAAATAAATTAAAAAAATGCGAAAATTATTGGTGCGGCTTTGGCCGCACCTGCCGCACCGGTTCCGACGCCCCTGCCTGGCTGTTGTGGAGGTCTGAATAGATGAGCCAGTATGCTGCTTCCCTGACCTGGCTGTTGTGGAGGTCTGAATAGATGAGCCAGTATGCTGCTTCCCTGACCTGGCTGTTGTGGAGGTCTGAATAGATGAGCCAGTATGCTGCTTCCCTGACCTGGCTGTTCTGGAGGTCTGGAACCAGCTCTCGCAGTGCGTTCTGCTGAACCAGCCAACAAGGAAAGGACTGCAGACGTTCAAAGAAAAGGTCAACGCCCACCTGCGCCTTACCCACTGGGAGTGGGCAATGGACAGGCTATGAATCAAAGAAAAGGAGGAAAAAACTCTGTTCCCTCCTCCATCCACTTCGTTGACTCTCTGATAAATTTTTATTGTGCATACTTTTCCCCGTAATCCCCAGTTATCTACCCCCTCCCCCCCCCCCCCCTGCGTAAGCTGTAATCTTTTGTTTTTGTGGAGCGCTTGGGTTGGAATGAAGCCGAGACCCTATGGTCGATCAAGCTGCCCCTGCCTCTCCCCCACTCTTGCCATTCCATATGTCTCATCGCTGCCTTGCTGGTTTGTGCCATCAAATGGTGTGTTTTTTTTTATAGGAATTTGCAATATTCGGTCATGTCACGCTCGTTTCCGGCCGTGCTAATAAGCACTGAGAAATTTATGCTTGCTCTGCGTAGGTCTAGCCCAAATTTGCCGGCAATGCTTCCAGCCACATATCAAATTTTCCCACGAAAAGAAATTGCTTGCAAATTCCGAGCAAAATCTTGCATTTATAGAGAAAGAATCCGGGAGTGTTTTGCCTAGTGTAAAGCGTGATATTTTTGCGGCGTTTTTAGTTCGCGTTTTCAGAATCCGGACAGGTTTGCGAGGTTTTAATTTTGCGATTGCAGAATGGCATTCTTGCTAAACCTGTGGCATTCTTGCTCAACCTTTCATGGATCTCCTTTTCGCGCTGTCTAAATTTCGCGATTTCCACGCGGTTGCGAATTTCGCAGAAATTAGACCATGGCAATAATTTCACGGTTTACAGTATTATAATTATTCTAATTTCTTTGCTTTAATTGGGCCAATTTCGTCCTGAAATAGCTCGTATATGTTGTCAGGGGTACACAAATTTGAAATCGAGCTACAAAATCCGTAATACTGACACCACTTGCAGTTTTGCATTTCTCATCAGAGTCACCTACCACTTTTACCAAGTAGACGGTTCATTCGAAGCCATTTTTGCCACAAAGCAGGAGCAAAATGGAGCAAAATATCAGAAACGAAAGGCAATGCCAAGCAAAATACAGGAAGTGTTTGGGCAAAATTTGGCCCCAAAATATCGAAGCGCCCCCGCGAATATTTGGGCTAGACCTACTATAGTGAAGCCGCACATGTCATATGTCACATGACACATGTCACATGACACATGACACAGCATTATGTCATGGCTGTTCTCTGCAGGGTACAATGTACAGGGGATAAGACCAGCTCAGTGCAAATTGTAAGTCAATGTGATGTACTTCAAATGTCCCTATGCTCACATCACTACACACTGTGATTAACACAACCGACCACCCACATACACTGCCATACACTGACATACACTGCCATACACTGACATACACTGACATACTAATCAATTGTCCAATTGTCCAACCCGCCAACCCTCAACATACAAACAATAATTTTACTTCCAGAGAGAAAAGGGTGGGTGAGTAGGTGGGTGGGTAGGTGGGTGAGTAGGTGGGTGGGTGAGTAGGTGGGTGAGTTGGTGGGTGGTTGGCTGGCTGGATGGATGAGTAACTTCATTTTGAAAACAACAACAGCAACACGAGAAACCTCGGACGGACCCTAACGTTATTTGGGTGACTCGGAGCTTATCAAAAAGAAAATAGTAGGGAAAACTTGTTACTACACTGCCGAAGTGCACCATGCTGTAAAGGTTTGCTAATTGTCATCACTTTTGTCAGCTTGATATGCAGTAAAATCGTGTCATTTGCATGTTCCTTACCGGATTCGGTGTTGGCACTGCAATACCAGGATCACCTCCACTGTATTGTGGGAACGCATGGATTACTGAGAATCTTGCCTTGAGCACACACTGTCAGAATGCACTATGCTAGCGTACTATGCTGTATTCGGTATACCATACTGTAACCTATAGCAACAGACAAAGCAGTTAAACCAAAATGCAGTGTGACTAGTGTGTCGTCGGTGGTGATGTCACTTACACACAACGTACAAGTAATGTTAGTTAACTGCGGTCACCATATTCGCGACCATACGTATAATGCGACTACCCTGGTAAGTGTGACTGACCTGGTAAGTGTCCCATGACCTGGTAGGTGTCCCATGACCTGGTAAGTGTCCCATGACCTGGTAAGTGTCACATGACCTGGTAAGTGTCACATGACCTGGTAAGTGTGACTGACCTGGTAAGTGTCACATGACCTGGTAAGTGTCACATGACCTGGTTTGTATAAAAAGGACTTAGGTGACTGGACCAGTTTGTCATGGTTAGGTCGCCAATTAGCTCCCACTGAGCTGACCTGGTGTATGACACTGACCGGGTCATGTGTGACTCACCAGGTCATGTGACACTGACCTGGTCATGTGTGACTCACCAGGTCATGTGAAACTGACCTGGTCATGTGACAATGACCCGGTCACTGCTGTCACTATGGTCAGTGGTCAGTGACTAAGCTTGTCATATGTGACTAAAATGTACATTCAGATGAAAGCCTGTGATCAGATTTCAAAAATGAATGATGCGTCAGACAAGGGAAACCTCTGGAAGAAGATCAAAACAATGGCCCAAGGTGAGTTATGTTACTTCAGGTACCGGTATAAATTGTTTTTTTCTTCTCAACACCAACTGTGTGCACGTGTCCAAGGAATATGCATGTAGCTAGTAGCTACATGCGTATTCCTGTGACCGATGCTGTGACCGATGCTGTGACCGATGCTGTGACCGATGCTGTGACCGATGCTGTGACCGATGCTGCAACAGTTGCATTGGCCGTAGTTCACTGTGATGAGTGATGCCATTCCTTCCATTCTAACGTCAGGGCCTCACAACTTGTCACAATGCATACACTGTTTAACTAGTCCAGTGTTTCTCTCTACCAAATCAAGTAGATAATTATCCGTACATTCATGGTCCCCGTTCTTGTCCTGACTTTTTCTAACCCAACATGGTTTGACCGTATTGTCCAATGGTTTTGCCAGTGTCGTCATCGACATGCATGTACATCCGCCAACGTCCTTCACAGCTGAGACTTTCAGCTCGTGCTAGTCTTGATTGTGCTCACCTTCCCCTCCTCATGTTATCATAACGACTTAGAACCTTCCAAGTTGGAAGGCTGTTGGAGTGGCAATCCAAGATGTGCTAGAGCTGATAGCCAGTTAGTTGTAGAACGTCAGTACCGTCGGTCCGAGTCGTGCAAGTTTATCGCGTGAGCTGATTGATTGTTAAGTATCTGGTGGTGTAAGTGGACAGTATAGCGTAATAATTATTATGTAGTTCCTTGCTCCTTTTTTCTTTTCCATAAATTCATGTGATGTCCTGTAATGTTTTCCATGCAGACATCATGAAGGAGAGGTTCGACTTACACACTATGAAATCCTATGATATTCAAGTCAAGAACATACAGCCCAAGATCTATGATGTAAGAGAGAACCTGGTTTTCTTAAAGCGCACGCACCAGCAGAGGCTCAAGGGAGTGGTGGAAGTAGTGATATTTGTATTTGCATTTATCGATTCTCCCCAGGCTTTCGCCTAAATCAAGGGAGTCTCTGGTAGAGCAATGGCAGTGAAGTGCTTCATTTTGTACACACACATGAACCTGCCATGCACACCGGACCGTGATCATAACATACACCACCTAGACCGTGATAACGGCCTAGACTTGCGGGGGGGGGGGGGGGGGGGTGCATTCAGTGCAGTTTGTGCATGTAGAGTGAACGTACACATGCCTGCTCAGCAGCTGTTTGCTGTATATGTACAATGCAATGTACGTTACAAAGTACTGTATAGCCACTACTAGTTCCAGTTCAGAGATTAGAACATGTTCTTTTTACCTGTGAATACCGCTTTTACCGTTTTCCCCAGGTCTACTGACAGTCTAACTGCATGCAAGCTAATAATTGCTACAGTTTAGTTTTACTATGATGTCATTGAGTATTAATGACATCATAATTATTGAGTATTGATGACCGCTATGAAGTAGTATTCGCAGTATTATACATCCTACTTCCCAATCAGTTGAAAAACTTCACAGGCAAACAATGTGTACATGTAGAGGCGACGGTTCGATACCGGAACGGCTTGACAGCCAAATTTGTATAGACCCAAACCGATCATCAAAAATATGTTTGTGGAAGGAAACTGGCATGTTGAAGTTTGCTCTGAGGCCAGAGTCAATCGAACTGAGCCACTCCTTTGTGTTGACCCATTGCCTCCAAATTGCCAAATGTTTCGCTTCAAACCAGAGGTGGCTCCAAACCGGACATGTTTTAGAGTGCACGTCAAATTCACTCTGGGTCTGAAATTAGGTAATTGCTATCGCTCCACGACGGCCAGTACAGAGTAACAATAAGGCTTGTGTGTGCTTCCATTAGTTTTGATCGGTATGCAGTGCTTTATTGGCGAGAGGCAAGCCGCTGTTTACCTGCGACAAGAAGTTGATTTTTCGAAAGTCGTAAAACTCAAGTCGCAGTGGGGAACAACACATCAAAAACTCAAATGCTTGGTATGGTGCTTCTGGTCATCGCAGAGCCATGGAAGTTTGGCGCTGAGTAAAACACATCGTAGTCTCACTGTGGCATACGTTTTCTAATCAAAATACCAAGAGAGAAAGTGAATACTGAGACCGTTCCGGTTTGCAACCTATGTCCTATTTGAAACCGTCGCCTCTACATGCTGCCCAATGCAAATGGGACCCCAGCATGTGAGGAAAAAGAAAAAAAAGGTTAACCATATTTTGGACAAACCCGTGTGCCCAGGAATTTGCATGCCCTTTCAAAGGTTTCTGTCCCAAAAAAGCTCACCACCTGTTTATCCACGAGCCTCACAAGTCTGTGCGCGGCCAAGTAATGAGTACTGATTACAGTATACTGGTCATGATGCATACACCATGCCCTATTATGAGATCCCAGTATACACCATGCCCTATTAGGAGATCCCAGTACACCCCTGTGATGATATTGGAACTATATCATTTGGTGCCATTAAATATCCCTATACATATACATATACAGTAACTATAACCTTCACATCCTCATATTTACACCTGTCCATATATGACATTAGAATAGCATGCTGCGTACTACTTCCCGTACTACCGGTACCTTTTCTAGTACTCACATATTGTACAACTTTACACACCAAGATAAAATAACAAGGATGACAGCCCTTCAGGGTTAGTTGTCGGTTAGCCGGACAAGAGTGGGTTGTTGGTGTGTCCTCCCCTAGGCCCTTCACATGGTGTCAGAAGTGGTCCAGTCACTGTGTGTCAGTACTGCGTACCTCCGTCGTTGCTGAAAGTTTGCGTATTTTTATTCCCGTAGCTATGCAGAAGACGTTACTTCAGTAACGTCTGGCGCTAGCCAGGGTCCACACAGCTTTAATTTGGTGTTTGTTTGTGTGTTTGTTTGTTTGTGTCACGCCTGGCGCTATCCGTATCTGACGGCAAAAAAGCATAGGATGTTAGGATGTTATAAATTTTTCAATTCTCCTTTTTTTCAGGCATATCCTGGGATTCGAACCCGCACTATCGCCCTACATGCATTCCCCCATACACTTCGCATTCATACCCATTCTTCCTAGTTGCGTTACGTTATTATCTTGCGTTTGAAAGCCCTATTTAAATATTGCGGGAAGCTGTATGTGGCCAGCTGTTTTATGGTACGGTACTGTACGGGAGACGGTGTCGTATTACCCTCGATCGTACCTGTCCCGTCCCTATCCCCTACCGTACCGTGCCATCAAAGACGGCTGGCCACAATGCATATACAGGTAACTCAAATAGGGCTTTCAAATGCAAGATCACAATGTGAAACAACTTGGAAGAATTAGTATGATTGCGAAGTGCATCGGGGGATGAATGCTTTTTTTGTCTAGGTCATCAAGGCAAAAAAGCATAGCGTAGGGCCCTGAGCTTCCAAGCTCTCTCGTTTCTAGTTTTTCGTTTTTTCGAGTTCGTGGGGCCGCAAGTGAGCTAGCCATGGATCTCGAGTCGTTGGCGTTTGCTCGCCACGAGCAGTTGAGGGACATCTGCCGGGGGCTGCATCTCCCCACCGGTGGTGCACGCTCTGATCTTGTGCGGCGGATCCTCTCCGTATCGCACAGCAGTGCGCGGATGGATCGGGAGATCGACACTGAGTTCGAGGAGGTGGCCCCGGATGATGAGGAGCTCACTGGCTTACCTGATGCTGCTACCAGGTCGACGCTCCCTTCTCCACCCATGGATTTGTTTCGTCCCGCACCGTCTCCGAAACCTCGCTTGCCGAAAGTAAGTGATAATCCTTATTTCGGCAACAGTATTGTGAGCAACAAATTAGATTACAACAGTGAGCAGTCCTTTGCAATGAACCAGTCGCAGTTTCAGGCCAATCAGGGTTCTGCTCCTACTACTAGTCCTAGTACTTACCATACGCATGACGCACCTGCACTGGCTTCCGCTAGCCGTCGTACTCGTACTGGGCGTACACATAGCCATACTAAGGTTGCATGCTCTACTCCGGAGCCAAAAGCGGTCCACGTCCACCGTCAGCCCGTACATGTCGCTTTTGGTGAGGATCCCGTGTATGGAGACCCTCGGCCTAGTAGTAGTACGCACGAACTGAGTGATCAGGCGCAGGCCAGCGCTAGTCGTACACGTACACCCGCAGGTCCGCATGCCCCGCACGTGCACATCGATCCTGCTGCTGAGACCCCTGAGGCTGAGGCTGAGGCTGAACACGAACAGCGTTCCGCCACCGATGTCGATGTCGATGTCGATGTCGACTCGCCGTCCCAGCTGTCGATGCTCACGCAGTTGGTCACGCAAATGGCGCAAGTGCAACTCACTCAGGCCACACGGCGATTCTCTCAGAAGGTGCCACTGGCTAAACTGCGCCCTGGGGACGATGTTGAGGCATTCCTCACCAGTTTCGAACGATCCATGCGGGCGTACAGAGTTCCTCCGGACGATTGGGTCTATTTGCTAAGCCCCCAGCTGACTGACAAGGCCTTGTTGGCTTACACGGAACTTGCCTCCACTGAGGCTGACAGCTACGACCGCGTGAAGGAGGCCATTCTCCATCGCTATGCCGTTACCCCCGAAACGAGCCGCCGTAAATTTCGGGGCACTACGCTGCAGAGCTCGGAGTCCATGATTGACTTCGCCGTCCGTGTCCGTGACACTGGCAGTCGTTGGCTAAGCCCCGCATCCTCGCGCGAAGCCATATGTGAGTTGATCCTACTGGAACAGTTCTTGTCTGCGCTTCCTTTTGGTTTACGCACTTGGCTGCGGGAACGCAAACCGTCGTCCCTCGACCAGGCTGCTTCGCTAGCGCAGGACTATCTTGACGCACGGGATCGCGTACAGGAGCCCAGCAGTGGTCGTCTCAGCAGCGGCAGGGAACAGTCTCTTGTCTGCCACATTTGCCAGCAGCGTGGCCACATGGCCAGGGATTGTTCTAAGCGACGGGCACCATTGCCGAACACTGACGCACGTGCCCAGGTGCAGGGGTCATTTGCGTCACCCCGAGACCGGACGTCCGAGTCATCCAACCTTGCTCGAGTTCACTGGGCTGCACCAACCTCAGGCTCAGCGCGGGACCGGCCAGTATCTTCCTCAGCTAACCCCAGTCAGACCCACTTGTCATCTGACCGCCCAGTGACTTCTCGTCCTGACCGTCCCACACCACCACCGAGACGCCCCATGTCGCAGCCGCATTGCTATAATTGTCGTGAGCTGGGACATATTGCTATTAAGTGTCCGAATCACACTCGCACCGCTCTGTTTTCCAGCCCAGATCAGGAAGTCCAAGATGCTGGTACAGTTCATTTGCTGCCGGATGAGGATGATCTGCTGGGTGAAGCATATTTCTGCTCACCCCCTCCACCTGTAGACTCTGGTCGGTTGCCCCCCGCTAATCCCAGCGCCGCCATGGGACCAGCACCGGAGTACACCGTCGCTGGGTACGTGAATGGTACCCACGTCCCGAGCATCGTTGTTGATACCGCGTGTGGCCGCACCATGGTACACAGGACCTTGGTCCGGGACCAAGATTTGTCTGGTGAGACTACCTCCATTCGTTGTGCCCACGGTGATGTGGCCAGTTACCCCATGGCCGATCTGACCATCACCATCGACGGCATGGTGTACTATGTCAAGGCAGCAGTGTCCGAGCACCTGCCCCGTCACGTGTTGCTTGGCCGTGATGTGCCCCACATACATGAGTTGGTCCGGCTGTGTCAGCCAGCCGCCACGGACGTCTTGGTCTCTACGCGTGCACAGGCCAAGGCTTCACCTGAGTCGACTGGTGCTGCTGGTTTGCACGACATCTTCCCGTTCGAGGATGAACTGTTTGAGGAGTTGGCCTCGAATGCAGCTTCTTTGCGTGCACCGCCGGCGGACCTATCTAGCACACCGGAGGTGACACCGCCACCTATCTCTGCACCCGATTTGCCAGATGCCACCCGTTTCGCCGACGAGCAACGGCGTGACCGATCTCTTAGCCCATGTTGGGACTATGCTACTGGCCGACACAAGACGCCCGTCAATGGCAGTACCTTCTGTGTTCGCCAGGGCCTCCTCTACCGGGAATACTCACCGGATGGTGAAGCGGGGATGGACACCACCAGCCCCTACTACCGCCTTCAGTTGGTTCTGCCCACGAAACGGAGATCCACCATTCTGCACCTCGGCCACACCGTCCCCATGGCTGGCCACATGGGACAGGCGAAGACATCCCAGAGGATTCTTCTCCGTTTCTGGTGGCCGACGATTCTTCAAGATGTCGCACAGTATTGTTCCGCCTGTGAACCATGTCAGCGCACCGCCCGTGTTCTGCGTCATGATCGGGCACCACTTATTCCTCTTCCTGTTCTTGGCGAGCCCTTCCGGGTGGTAGCTATTGACATTATCGGCCCATTGCAGTGTACGCAGTCCGGCAAGAAGTACATCCTCACCTTGGTGGATTATGCAACCCGCTATCCGGAGGCAGTCGCTCTTTCCAATATTGAGTCGACTACCGTGGCTGATGCGTTGATCTCCATCTTTTCCAGAGTAGGACTGCCAGACAAAATCCTCTCCGACCAAGGCTCCAACTTTACATCGGACGTCCTCCGACAAGTTGCTGCTTTACTCCGTATCCAGCTTACCACATCCACTCCGTACCATCAACAGACCAATGGCCTCGTCGAACGGTTCAATGGTACCCTCAAGGGTATGCTTCGTCGGTTTGCTGCTGATGCGCCACGAAGTTGGGACGAGGTGCTCCCATATGCTTTATTTGCGTATCGAGAGGTGCCTCAAGCCAGCACTGGTTTCTCACCATTTGAGCTCCTGTACGGCCGCCATGTCCGCGGCCCGCTGGATCTCGTGCGCGATGCTTGGGCTCAGCCAACGGAGGAGCTCCGGACCACTACTGCCCAGTTCGTCCTCACCATGCGGGACCGGCTTGAACGCATATCGACTGAGGCTGGCTCCCACCTTGCCACCGCGCCGCAACGGCAGAAGGCCTACTATGACCGCCTGAGTCGGGAACGCACATTTGCTCCGGGAGACGAGGTACTGCTCTTGCTTCCGGCTTCGGCTCGCAAAATGGAAGCCGTGTGGCAAGGCCCTTACCCTATTCGGCGTAAGGTCGACAAGGTCAATTATGAGATTGACATGGGACCCCACCGCACGAAGCGATATCGGGTTTTCCACATCAACCTCCTGCGGCGTTTTCGCCGGCCCCAGCTCGCGGCCTTCACCGTTCCTATGGCGGAGGACGACCCAGACACGGAGCTGCTGCTTGACGACTGCTCCCCTCTACACGTTGATGGTGGCCGTCCTACCATTAACCCCGACCTTTCGCCGGACCAGCGGCAACAGCTCGACATGCTGCTATCGGAGTTTGAGGATACCCTCTCACCCCAGCCTGGCCAAACGACCGTGGTGGCTCACTCCATCCACACTGGCGACGCCACACCCATTCGTTCCCGGCCATATCGTCTTGCCGCTGCGCACCATTCTGTTGTCCGCGATGCCGTCGACGAAATGCTGGACATGGGCGTCATACGCGCATCCCGCAGTCCGTGGTCTTCACCCGTTGTGCTTGTGCCGAAGAAGGACGACTCGATCCGCTTCTGTGTCGACTACCGTGCCCTTAATCAGGTGGCCCAGTTCGACTGTTACCCGATGCCGCGGGTGGACGAGATCCTCGACTCTGTCGGGTCTGCCCAGTTTCTCTCCACCCTTGACCTGTCCAGGGGGTATTGGCAGATCCCTCTGGCAGAGGATGCGTGTGCCAAGACGGCCTTCACCACACCGTTTGGCCTGTACGAGTTCACTATGATGCCATTCGGGCTCCATGGAGCGCCTGCAACATTTCAGCATTGCATGGATACCGTCTTGGCTGGTCTCCCGTTTGTCCTGGCGTATTTGGACGATGTCGTCATCTTCAGTCCGACTTTTGAGGACCATCTTGTCCAGCTCCGCCACGTTCTTGGTCGCCTTCACGACGCTGGGCTCACTGTGAAGCCGAAGAAGTGTTTATTGGGTATGGTCGAAACTCCCTTCCTTGGCCATGTGATTGGTCATGGTCGGGTGCGTGCGGACCCTGGCAAGTTGCAAGCTATCGACGATTGGCGACAGCCCACGACCAAGAAGGCCCTGCGTTCCTTCCTGGGGTTGTGCGGCTACTATCGTCGCCTCATTCCTCACTTTTCAACCATCGCGGAGCCCTTGGAAGCCATGACGTCGAAGGGCCACCCCAACACCCTCCACTGGACGACCTCAGCTGCACAGGCCTTCTATCAATTGAAAGGCCTCCTTGTCTCCGACCCGGTCATTGTTGCGCCGAACTTTGCTGCGGAGTTCTACCTGCACACGGACGCGTCCGATGTTGGTTTGGGCGCTGTCCTGACCCAGCGTGATGCCCAGGGCACCGAACACCCCGTAGCATATGCCAGTCGCAAGCTCCTCGACCGTGAACGCCGTTATGCCACCATCGAGAAGGAGTGTCTCGCCCTCAAGTGGGCCATTCTCAAATTCGCTCCGTATCTCCTCGGCAGACGCTTCACCTTGATTACCGACCACCGCCCTCTTCAATGGATCGCTCAGCATCATAGTGGCAATGCTCGGGTGGCCCGATGGGCCATTGCTCTGCAGCCGTTCGCTTTCACCGTTGTGCACCGGCCTGGCGCTCTCAATGGCAACGCCGATGCATTGTCCCGCCAGATGTGACTTTCTTCTCCTGCTGTGTTGCTCCTAGCTTCTTCGTCTATTGTTTCTCTCTTCATTTAGTCATTGTCCCAGATGGTATCTCGGACCGGAGAAGGGGAATGGTGTGATGATATTGTACCTTTATATCCTTTAGTGCCGTTACATTCTATATCTATTGTTTCTCGTTTAGTCAATGTCACAGATGGTATCTGTGACCGGAGAAGGGGAATGGTGTGATGATATTGGAACTATATCATTTGGTGCCATTAAATATCCCTATACATATACATATACAGTAACTATAACCTTCACATCCTCATATTTACACCTGTCCATATATGACATTAGAATAGCATGCTGCGTACTACTTCCCGTACTACCGGTACCTTTTCTAGTACTCACATATTGTACAACTTTACACACCAAGATAAAATAACAAGGATGACAGCCCTTCAGGGTTAGTTGTCGGTTAGCCGGACAAGAGTGGGTTGTTGGTGTGTCCTCCCCTAGGCCCTTCACAACCCCATGCCCTATTAGGAGATCCTAGTACACACCGTGCCCTAGTATGAGATCCCAGTACACACCATGCCCTATTATGAGATCCCATAACACCACTGAACTAGTGAACATTTACACCGATAGAGTACTTCGCTCAGCCGCATGCTTGAATTGCTTCATTTCCCTGTGCCGCCGGTCCTGCCGTGACTTTCTGCTATTGTAAACTGATGTGTGCTGTGTGCTGTGTGTGCTGTGTGCTGTGTGATGTGTGCTGTGTGATGTGTGCTGTGTGCCGTGTGATGTGTGATGTGTGATGTGTGATGTGTGCAGGGCTATTTTCAATTCAGCTATGATGCTCACCTCCTGACCGACTAGACTCATCACCGATCCCACAATGACAATCTGACAATTCCGATAACCATCACCATCAGTTTCATTCCTATAACCATCACCATCAGCCTTGTCATGATGTCATTGCTGTAAGCCTGTAACCATCATTTCCCTTGCCATAACCACCGCCATCATTGTTGTGGATATCAGCATTGTAACCATGACTACATCACCGCTCCATAACTATCACCATCACAATTCTAATTTCTGCCAATAGCCAAAAATGCATGACAAACTACACTGATATCATTATCACTGCCTCAGAAATGCTTACTATCCAACAACTACCGGCCTGCTGTTAATTCTACACCTCCATCACAGTATCCTCAACTTAGCATCACTCATCATTACCTTTTGCCTTGTCGAGTGCAAACACTTATTTTATCACTGGCCGCGATGATTCTCATTCCTCACAGCATACTCGTAGTACAATGTATATTACTTTCTCGCATACATGTACATCGCACACGTGCTACCAGCACACATGTGTGATATGACAGTGTCATCGGCAACAGAGTCTGAGCAGACAGCTACTTTTTCTTCACCTTCCTATCATCAGGCTATGACAAGAAAGATGCATACCCACCTTGCACTCCTAGGACCCATGCTTGCATTTCAACCACCATTGACTTTAGCATACCCGTACTCGGATTTTCTCACAAGCTAAAGAAATTCACAAAGCCACACAGATGTTGAGGGTGCTGGTGTACTGCATGGAGTCCTGGATCGGATTCTGCTCTGTTTGACTGTTTTTCTGCTTGTGTCAAGTCACTGAGCATGTTGTTGAGCAGTGAACGACAAGTAGCTTGTAATTATTTGTAGTTCCTACTTGCACGATGCCGGAGATAGTGTTTTCTTCTGAGCCTGAGGTTGTTATGCAGGCTAGGCACGATGTTCTGCTGCGGGAGCAGGGAAACATGACCTCGACGAACGAGGAAAGGACCATTGTCGTGCGAGCAACATAAAATCCTGCATCAAGTGCTGCACGAACAGGCTTTTCCTTCAGCGAGAAGCGCAAGAGGAGACGTGCAGATCGCTCTTTCGTCTGGAGGGTCACGGGAGAAAGGAGAGAGCCTGCGCTGCTCTCGGAGAGGCATTGAGACGTCTCAACAAGAAAAACACCAGGGCAGCATGTCAGTCATCCATCGTCTTCTCAGCATTGAAGAAAGCATTTGACGTCGATCCACAGGGAATGTAGATTTGCTCGAGGACTTGTATTTTTTTTAATTAATCGTAGATGTAAAGGTGTCGTGTGAGCACACGAGTATCCTTTCCTGCACAAAGTGCAACCATTCTCGCATTTTTCTTTCTCGTCGCGTGAGCGCAACTTTCAATAGTCAATGTGTGAAAGGTTGTGGTAGTAGTAGTAGTAGAATTTATTATTCTACTAGGGAAACTCCCAACAGGCGTAGCCTTTTTACTGGGAACCCTAGGAATGACTTGGTACGTGTGACAAATGCAGAAAGGGGTTGGCGGAGCTGCATAGCTGGACCAAACCAACCAATCATGTAACTGCTCATGCCACTGGTACTGGTACACACAATACACACAATGAACCTGTAACCATGACGATTGTCAAAGCTTGTTGCACTCAACTCACGTGACTGTCGTACTTATCAAGGGGAAAGTCAATATCATAATTATGTGTCAGTTTATGCTCAGTCCCAGCGGCTGCGTTCAATTATGCACTTGAATCGATTCATGAATCCATTCGCATGCATTCAAGTCGTTTGATTTTCAGGTCATGAGCCCTGGAATCGTTTCGGAATCCATTCACTCTATTCACATGGGGTGATGTGAATAGCACAAATCGATTCATGAATCGATTCGTGAATCGATCCGCGTGCCTAATCGAATGCTCTCACTGTGGATGCAGGCATGCCCACCGCACTGAGGCGAAAACTAGGAACTAGGAACGTTGTCTTGCAGTGTCAATAGATATGGTTAGCATTTTACCGCTCACGCTATTTTCGACGGTCGGCCAGTACCGTTTTTTGTGTGTGTAGACATGGTTAGCATTTTTAGTATTTTACCGTTCGCGCTAAATCCAACGGTACTCGTACCCAACACCCAAAATACCGTCGGTTTGGTACCGTTTCGACGATAGAAAGCTCTGTTTAGCGGGAGAACGAAAAGGTAAGATTCAAACTAAAATAGGACATCCCGAAAAACCAAGGCAAATCCCGGGATTTTGCAATGGCAATCCAGAAAAAGCACTCTCAGTACTTGGCAGGTATGGATTCGTCGACCGTGAAGAGGGGCACTGAGCGACCTCTTCGCGGGAGTCGAATCCAGTGGCGTTGTTGGTGGAGATCGCCCTTTCCGTTTTTCAGGAACTCGATCGATCGTTTGAGCTTGCGAAGCGTCCCCCTCCTCGGCTTCTTGAATCGTCCAGTACGCAGAATGCGAGGCCGCGCCATGGGTGACAGATTACTCTCGCGTCTTCATCTCCACGACACATCGGCAGGAGAACCAAGCTATCCAATAACCGCCGATGTCAAAACAAATCCGCAAGTCCACTAGCGGCTGAGCTTCTCCCTCAAATCTTGTCTCGACTCGAGCACGCTGCGAAGTCATGGTCAAACTGCTTACTCGATTGTGCATGATCGCGTCCCATTTTTCCACTCCGAAAGGCATTATTTTTCAGAACAAATTCGGAAATCCAACATGGCGCTAACCGTCGCCAACCCCCTTAGGGCCTGGTCAGACTGCGGCAAATTTTGGTTGCCTGACGAAAAAAGAACAGCGTCCAGAATTTGAATCGCGATCACACTACACATGTGGGGAGAGTGAAAATTCAAACTTCATTTCGAGCGTCAAGTGGTAATCTCCACGAACGACGTCAAATTCCTTCACCTTGGGGATCGCCAACACCTTCAGTGCAATCCTTGCAACCATCCTCATGAGTTTTGTTGTTGTCCGTGGCCAATAAGCTCCTCGATATCGAGATGAAAAAATCAGTGATTATCAGCGTCAATGGCAAATCCTGTTTGGAGCGGAAAAGCGTGGTCCGTTCTTGCTTTTTTTTTTGGAGCGTCAACTCTCGCTTTTGCCGCTCTGGCGGCAAGTTACTATGGAGATTCGGATTATAATCCTAGGATTATTTCGATTTTGCCGCAGTCTGACCAGGCCCTTATACCAGTGTCTTGAAAACCGTGCCACACAAAACTGTACAGGCCGCGCCGACGTTGGTCTACGGTCGAAGTTAGCGTGAACGGTAAACTCCAGCACACGAGACATATCTGTCGACAATCAGTGGAAAAGTGCGGGAATACAGAGTAGAACACTAACTGCCTAAACTGGTCTTAGTTTACAGACAGTGGTGCACATGTGCTTACCGGCGCTCAGACGGGTTATCTGGATAGTACGTAGAAACTCACGCCAGAGCGGCGGGTCCGTAGAACGTGTGTACAGAGCGGCGGTAACGTCGAACTTTACCGTATAGAGGGCGGTGGCCCAGCCTGACTGTGGCCATCATGGGGCAACTACTAGGACTAAGAGCAGCCCTTCGCCAGTGCAAGTTAGTTCCACAAGAGATGAGCCAACAGCATCTTGCACAGTGCAGTAGCGACTGGACGAATACTCGAAAGGTCCGAATTTACCAAAGGCACAGTGCCACTCGATGCAAAGAGCAAGTGTAGCGCTGCGGCCCGCTACACAACAAGCAAAGACTAGTCGCTACTACACTAACAGCCTGTACTGTGTACAGGTAGCTGAACATAGAGCGGAAATGCTAGCAAAGCTGCCGCAGACCCCAGTGACTAGTGCGTGACCTACTGCAACAACTGCTACCACCGTGACGACTGATGCAGTGATAATGACATTCCAGTCAAGCGCATATGTGTAGATCTACCACAATGTTCCTCTGGACTGGAGCTGCATAGTGATACCGATAGCCTTGGACTGCACCCTGTGCAGGTCCTAGCCTAGGCCAGGGGTAGGACTAGTACTAGTAGTAGTAGGAGTACAATGTAGTAGGGGTACTGGGTAGTAGGGCTGACAGTAGGGGCAGCATGGGCCAGGGTGCCTGAGTCCAGCTGGAGGAAGTCAGAGTGTGTAGTGACGAACACGACAACGTAGAATGGTGAACACCCAGCGCTTTTTATCGACCGCACTGTCCCCATGGATGTGACCATGGTCCTGGTGATCATGTGATGGCCTGCACTGCAGAGACTAGAACTAGCACTATTACTAGTAATATGAGTCAAGTTCACTGTTCAGTCACCCCATCCATGCATATCACACGCTCAAGTGCTCCTTTCTCCACTTCTCCGGCTCACAGAATCCAACCTTGTGCATAGCACAATCTTTGGTACATCCCAGGCCATGGCGGCTACATGGTACAGCCAGACTTCGCTTAACCGCACCCATCCGTTTTCCAAAAAAAATCCGGATAGGCGAGGGAACCGGATAACCGAACACCGTTTATGTTGGATGCATCACGTATGCTGTAAATATGTAACCAGCTTTTTTCTTCCGGATGGCGAGGGATCCGGATAAACGAGGACCGGATAAGCGAGGTCTGACTGCAATAATAAAACCATTATACTGAGTAGCACACAGCTCAGGCTGCCAATGTACACCAGACTGCCAATGTACACCAGACTGCCAATGTACACCAGACTGCCAATGTACACCAGACTGCCAATGTACACCAGACTGCCAATGTACACCAGACTGCCAATGTACACCAGACTGCTGGCAGGAGAATACTGAAACTGAATCACACTGTCAATCTGCATAGCCAGTCACCTAATAAACACACACACACACACACAGTGACACACACACACACACACACACACACACACACGCGCGCGCGCGCGCGCACACACACACACAGCGTTACCTTGCCATGTAGTTGATTAAATCACCCGGCACATGCGCGTAGTGCAGTAGTGTGACTGGAAGTAACAGCCATAGCATCGCCATGGTTACAATGCCACGCTGTCATACAATTGCCACGGTTACAATGCCAAGCCGCAATAGCATTGCCACGGTTACAACGCCAAGCTGCCATAGCATCGCCACGGTTACAATAACAAGTTCATGATTTGCATTCTCAAACCACTGTGCTAATAAATACTGTGCTAAGCACATTGTGAAATTTGTGAAACATACATAACGGGATGACAACGGCATGATCAGATGCAATGCATTGGTACTGAGGTATAATACAATTCTGTGAAAGTGTGAGGTCACGCTGCCTGCGTAGAGACAGTGTTCATGCACACCTTTCTACAATGCATACCTATGTGTATGCTGGATGACGGTGGGCATGTGGCCTACACAATGCATACCTATGCTGGATGACGGCGGGCATGTGGCCTACACAATGCATACCTATGCTGGATGACGGCGGGCATGTGGCCTACACAATGCATACCTATGCTGGATGACGGCGGGCATGTGGCCTACACAATGCATACCTATGCTGGATGATGACGGTGGGCATGTGGCCTACACATCACTACATACAAAGAAGGTGATAAGTGGCTTAAACATAGAACAAGTCATTGGACAGCATTGCAAATAGCAGAACCGTGATATAGAAAACAGCATAACATCACAGCTGGATGGCACACATAGAATACAGAAACTGCTCAGTAGAAACTGCTCAGTAGAAAATAGTCAATGGAATAGATGACAATGGAATAGATGCAGAGAATTGGGGTACCCATTGGGAAAACAGTTTCCTGGACAGATACAGTGAAAATACTTTTGATGCAAGGATATAACTAATACTTGTAGTCCATAGGCAATGAGAGATACTGACCGTGCTAGCACACAAGGCTCAACACACACACACACACACACACACACACACACACACACACACACACACACACACAAACACACGCGCGCTCGCGCGCGTATCACATGCATTGGTGAAATGCAAAGCCAGAGCTGGATATTCAGGTGGCGCTGGAAGCATCAGAAGCAACACATGTGGCAGAAGAAGAAGTAGCAGCAGCAGCAGCAAGAACATTGTAGGTTGCACAACGAACAGGAGTTTTCGTAATTATTAAAATTACTCACTACATATATAAGTTCAAAGCAACTCAATGTATGCTACAGGTACTCGTCCTTTCTCTGCGCCTCTCTCTGCCATCATGTAACCAGAATCCAACCCTGGACTGCTGTATACAACAATAACCTGAAGCACACATACAAAACCATGCCCACACGTGCATGCACACACACACACGCACAGGCATGAACGCACCCGCGCACGCGCGCCCACACACACACACACACACACACACACACACACACAAACACACCATACATAAAATACGTTAGAGAGTAGCGTGTACATTTCACAAAATCCTGCAAAAAGCACAATAAATAGTCTGTGTAGCTGTTTGTCAGTACAATCATGTATCAGTCAACACCAGTCAATACCAGTCAACACCAGTCAACACCAGTCAACACCAGTCAACACCTGTCAACACCGGTCATCACCAGTCAACACCGGTCAACACCGGTCATCACCAGTCAACACCAGTCAACACCAGTCAACACCAGTCAACACCAGTCAACACCAGTCAACACCAGTCAACACCAGTCAACACCAGTCAACACCAGTCAACACCGGTCATCACCAGTCAACACCAGTCAACACCGGTCAATACCAGTCAACACGCTGGTGCTGCTCTTGCTACTGCTTGGTGGAGCTGTGTTGAGCTGTGTTGAGCAATGCTTACCTCATCAGCAAGCAGTGAGAGTTCCTGTTCATTAGCGGCATCATAATCATAGGTGACTTTAGCACGGCGATGGACTGGAGCAGAGCTGAATGTTTGTGTTGTTGTCATATCTGATGATGGGGTTGATGCTGCCGATGCTGTAGGTGAGGCAAAGTCTGATGCAGCAGAAGAAAAAGCTTCTTCCGGTGGAGGTGCAGTTGCATTCATAGCCGAGAATGATCTACACACGCGCGCACGTGCGCGCACACACACACACACATACACACACAAAAGGAACAAGAATATCACACACCACTCGCCACTGCTACTAAGAATACCACTGCAACAATATAATCTACACATGCAAGCATGCATGGTGGACAGTTGTGACTTGTTGAGCTCCGTAGTTTTTGACAGCCAAACCAGCAACAGGCGGGTCTGGAAGTAGGTAGCAGCTCATAGTTCATACACTGTAGGTCAGAAAGCGTGCGGATACAAGTCAAGGCCCACACATGCAGCCTGCACACAACGGAGAATGGGCAAGTGTGTCCGCCAGGATCTCAGATGGCCAAGCGGTCTTTTGTACACGTTACACACACACACCTGACCTGACCTTTGACGCCCATCGCCGGAGGCGATGATAGCAATGCTACGGCAGAAGCCATAGCAACTTGTGCTGGGATTACACCATTCAACAGCTTGCAAGGCTGAAGAATTGACCGTCACTATTCAGCCTGGTCTACACCATACAGCTATTTGGAGTGACATTTTCTGGCCAGTGAATCCCTATTTTTGGTCTTTTCATTAAAAAAAAAGACACACACACACACACACACACACCTTGACCTTGACAAACAGCTGCCGTTAAACGGCTAAGCTGCCCTCATGAGGAGGGGAACAAAGGGGTAGCATCACACACGCACACACGCACGCACGCACACACACACACAGACACAGACACACACACACATACACACACACAGACACACACAGACACACACAGACACACAGACACACAGACACACAGACACACA
>NC_088650.1:142500-198838 GCF_964019385.1 Sycon ciliatum
CTGTACATGCACTGTTCATGCACTGTACATGCACTGTTCATGCACTGTACATGCACTGTACATGCACTGTTCATGCACTGTACATGCACTGTTCATGCACTGTTCATGCACTGTACATGCACTGTACATGCACTGTACATGCACTGTACATGCACTGTTCATGCACTGTACATGCACTGTACATGCACTGTTCATGCACTGTACATGCACTGTTCATGCACTGTTCATGCACTGTACATGCACTGTACATGCACTGTACATGCACTGTACATGCACTGTTCATGCACTGTACATGCACTGTACATGCACTGTACATGCACTGTACATGCGCTGTACATGCACTGTACATGCACTGTACATGCGCTGTACATGCACTGTACATGCACTGTACATGCACTGTACATGCACTGTACATGCACTGTACATGCACTGTACATGCGCTGTACATGCACTGTACATGCACTGTACATGCGCTGTACATGCACTGTACATGCACTGTACATGCACTGTACATGCACTGTACATGCACTGTACATGCACTGTACATGCACTGTACATGCACTGTACATGCCCTGTACATGCACTGTACATGCACTGTACATGCACTGTTCATGCACTGTTCATGCACTGTACATGCACTGTACATGCACTGTTCATGCACTGTACATGCACTGTACATGCACTGTACATGCACTGTACATGCGCTGTACATGCACTGTACATGCACTGTACATGCGCTGTACATGCACTGTACATGCACTGTACATGCACTGTACATGCACTGTACATGCACTGTACATGCACTGTACATGCCCTGTACATGCACTGTACATGCACTGTACATGCACTGTACATGCACTGTACATGCACTGTACATGCCCTGTACATGCACTGTACATGCACTGTACATGCACTGTACATGCACTGTACATGCACTGTACATGCACTGTACATGCGCTGTACATGCACTGTACATGCCCTGTACATGCACTGTTCATGCACTGTACATGCACTGTACATGCACTGTTCATGCACTGTACATGCACTGTACATGCACTGTTCATGCACTGTACATGCACTGTTCATGCACTGTTCATGCACTGTACATGCACTGTACATGCACTGTACATGCACTGTACATGCACTGTTCATGCACTGTACATGCACTGTACATGCACTGTACATGCACTGTACATGCGCTGTACATGCACTGTACATGCACTGTACATGCGCTGTACATGCACTGTACATGCACTGTACATGCACTGTACATGCACTGTACATGCACTGTACATGCACTGTACATGCACTGTACATGCACTGTACATGCCCTGTACATGCACTGTACATGCACTGTACATGCACTGTACATGCACTGTACATGCCCTGTACATGCACTGTACATGCACTGTACATGCACTGTACATGCACTGTACATGCACTGTACATGCACTGTACATGCGCTGTACATGCACTGTACATGCGCTGTACATGCACTGTACATGCACTGTTCATGCACTGTACAGTTCACAGTGCAATCATGTGCATGTCAGACTGCATCATCACTTCCTCAGGCCTCACTTGACTCCGCTTAGCGCCAAACACCGTACACTGAGTTCAAAAACGAATATCAGTCAGAGTGCGAACATTCGTTTCTTGTACGAATATTCGTTAGAGCGCGAACATTCGTTTCCTGTACTAATATTCGTTCGCTTTGCCATTTCGAACGAATGTTTGAATATTCGGATATTCGTTTCACCACTACCGTAACGTACAGCCAGAGCGCCCCGTCTCACGAGAGCACCCCCCACCACCTTGATTTTACAGCCAGGGAAAGGAAAATTGCATGACAGAGTGCAACGAAGTTTGTGCCGCATGAGAACCGTAGTATACTAAGGTCACGCTTGGCAGGTTTTTGTGTGGAGCTCATGTCCGCTTGAAGGTAAATTGAGTTCGGAGTGACTGCACAACGCCTAATACGTGTACAAAGTTCGTGTCGTATGACCTAGAGACAGGAGATCACCTCCACAATACGACCACGAAAGGACGAGATGATGGGGCGCTCTGGCGGTACTTTACGGTACTACATACACACACAGAGTAAGATTAGGTCGTACAGCTGCGAAAAGGGTGCTCAACATCCAAGATGGAGCAATGGTAGACAGGTCATTGAGCAGTGGACCGCCGAGAAATTCGCTGTTACAACGAATTTCTCGGCAGTCCACTGCTCAATAATGTGTGTGTACATAATACATGCTAGCCTAATATGTTCAGATACCTTCTCAGATCTTGTTGCAATTCTTGGAGTTGCTCAGCACAAGTACGATGGTAAGTTTCCTGTGCCTCAATGAAATCTTGTAAATTACGAACTTGAGAAACCTAAGATGACAACAGGAAGAGCAAATGTGACAACCGCAAGACATTCAATTCCAGATAGTGGTAGAATAATACTGCTTACGACCTAGTTAGAAGGAAGAAGGAGATAAAACAGAGAGGTTCCAGGCTGAAGGAGCAAGATAGATAGAAAGGGAGGGAGGGAGAGGGGGGGGGGGAGGAGCTGGTGGTGATACAAAGGGGGGGGGGGGAGGAGCTGGTGGTGATACAAGGGGGGGGGGGGGGAGCAGTGTAAGACAGACAGCGCTGTACAAGTACATGCACTGGTGTGCGGAAACACAAGATTATCGACTGAGTACGGACTAGAATACTGACTAGAGTACGACTACGGGACTGATTGGAGTACTGTTTAAAAAATATGTATGGCATGAGAGCATGTCATACTAACCCTTATGCATCTATAGGAACAGGACCAGTGTCAATGTAGGAATGTGACCAGTGTCAATTATGTAGGAATGTGACCAGTGTCAATGTAGGAATGTGACCAGTGCCAATGTAGGAATGTGACCAGTGTCAATGTAGGAATGTGACCAGTGCCAATGTAGGAATGTGACCAGTGTCAATGTAGGAATGTGACCAGTGTCAATGTAGGAATGTGACCAGTGTCAATGTAGGAATGTGACCAGTGTCAATGTAGGAATGTGACCAGTGTCAATTATGTAGGATGTGACCAGCATCCACGGTCAAGGTGCACTCAGGCAGTGTGCGTCAGGATGATATGGACAGTGCTGCTCAATGAAATCCACTCAAGCAAGCCAATACCTCGTCAGGCGCAGTGCAGCCATAGACCTGCAAACACTGCGATTGTAAACTGGTGCAGGGTGCAAACTTTACTCACGCGATCGGATGTCATTGAGTAGCACTGTAGATAAGGAACATAGAGACATCTTGTTGCTTGTCAAGGTGGATATACGTACTAAAACAGTGCGTGTCATGATGGCATATATTCAAGAGACAGAGAGAGAAAGAAAGAAAGAGAGAGAGAGAGAGAGAGAGAGAGAGAGAGAGAGAGAGAGAGAGAGAGAGAGAGAGAGAGAGAGAGAGAGAGAGACAGAGAGACAGAGAGAGAGACAGAGAGAGAGAGAGAGACAGACAGACAGACAGACAGACAGACAGACAGACAGACAGACAGAGAGAGAGAGAGAGAGAGAGAGAGAGAGAGAGAGAGAGAGAGAGAGAGAGAGAGAGAGAGAGAGAGAGAGAGAGAGAGAGAGAGAGAGAGAGAGAGAGAGAGAGAGAGAGAGAGAGAGAGAGAGAGAGAGAGAGAGAGAGAGAGAGAGAGAACATGATACAGGTGAGACTAACCCGAGATTTGGACAAACCTTCCAACATCAACTTTGTCAGTTCATATTGGCGATCAAAGTCATTCTGACACTGTCGAACTTCGGCATCAGCCTTCGAGAATACACAAACAAAACAATGAATCAGAACAGTGCATCCAACAATCACATCAAGGTAAAACTTGGCATGTCAGCCATAGCCATACCGATATGGTGTATAAGTAAAATCTGGCATGGTAGCCATCTGGATATGGTGTACAGTCAACTTCGCCAATAACGACATTCGGCGGGGCATCAGAAAAGTGTCCTTATTCGCGAAGTGTCCTTATAACCGAAGTCCCATTTGAATGTATGTGAACCCATATTTTGTATAGTATGATATGCATATCAAAATCAAGCTCTTTTCTTGCTCTATGTCAATGTGTACTTTATTTTCATATTGCAGTTGAAAGGAACTAAAAATTCAATATGCAAGGGAAATCAATTGAAAAATATGCCTTTTTGAGCCATCTACAGGGCCAGAGACATGTACATGTATGATGATTACTGTACAATCATGTACAACTACATGTACATTGTATACATATAGGTGTGCTGGTAAATCCAACAATTTTGAAGCCAACATAGAAAAGGAAGCAAAAGCCCCCCCCCCCCCCCTTGGCTGCATTTTCTTGCATTGCATGTGTGCAATAATATCCATCACCAGTGCACCATAGGTTCTGGTACTTCTGCATGACAGGTACATGTACTTGACTGACAGGTACTTGAAATAGCTGTCAAAAGCCCAGAAAGTCGTTATTCAAGCAGTGAATATGACCACGGGGCACTAAAAGCATGTCGCTATACGCGAATTGTCGTTATTCAGATAGTCGTTATATCCGAAGTTAAATGTATACAGTTAGATGGGACTTTGCTCTGGGCATGGAAATTCGGTCGTTATTCGCGAATTGTCGTTATATCCGCAGTCGTTATTAGCGAAGTTGACTGCATAGATAAAACCTGGCATGGTAGCCATCTGGATATGGTGTATAGATAAAACCTGGCATGGTAGCCATCTGGATATGGTGTATAGATAAAACCTGGCGTGGTAGCCATCTGGATATGGTGCATAGGCAAAACCTGGCATGGTAGGCTTGATATGGCTACCAAAAGCCAGTCTGAAATCACCAGCCCAACCACAGCGTTCTACATAAACCAAATGGTCATACAGACAACCAAGAGTAGATAAACAAGAGTGTGCAACTCCGGGATGGGTTGGCCCGCGGCGGAATTTTTTGTTGACGTAATCTTTTCGACGATGCACGCGCTGCGAGTCTTTTGGAAAATTTCGCCTCGTGCACTTGGCCGGGCTTTACATTACAAAGTCGGTCCCCAGCACGTGCTCTCACACTGCTCTGGGGCAAAATGCGCGTTCTTCTGAAAAAAAAAGGTGACATCAACAAAAAATTCCGCCGCGGGCGGGGGTATCTGCAGATTGTGCAGAAGAGATCCGGAGTTGCACACTCTTGTTTATCTACTCTTGATACAACTAAGATCATGGCTGACATGGCTGTAAGGGTCATAGAATCATACAACTGATGTAGGGTATACCACAATGTTGTCAATGTAGGATGTGCAGTACCCCACAATGTTGTCAATGTAGGATGTGCAGTACATACAATGTTGTCTAGGTAGGATGTGCCGTGCATACAATGTTGTCAATGTAGGATGTGCAGTACATACAATGTTGTCAATGTAGGATGTGCAGTACATACAATGTTGTCTAGGTAGGATGTGCAGTACATACAATGTTGTCTAGGTAGGATGTGCCGTGCATACAATGTTGTCTAGGTAGGATGTGCAGTACATACAATGTTGTCTAGGTAGGATGTGCAGTACATACAATGTTGTCTAGGTAGGATGTGCCGTGCATACAATGTTGTCTAGGTAGGATGTGCCGTGCATGCAATGTTGTCTAGGTAGGATGTGCAGTACATACAATGTTGTCTAGGTAGGATGTGCAGTACATACAATGTTGTCTAGGTAGGATGTGCAGTACATACAATGTTGTCAATGTAGGATGTGCAGTACATACAATGTTGTCAATGTAGGATGTGCAGTACATACAATGTTGTCAATGTAGGATGTACAGTACATACAATGTTGTCTAGGTAGGATGTGCCGTGCATACAATGTTGTCTAGGTAGGATGTGCCATGCATGCAATGTTGTCTAGGTAGGATGTGCCGTGCATACAATGTTGTCTAGGTAGGATGTGCCGTGCATGCAATATTTCGCCCGTAGAATACAATGTCATGTCAAAGAAACTCCAAATACCAGTGATGCCCAGTGATTCCGTTACATAACGTCTCCCAATCATGGGCCATGCAAATATGCCAGGTACAATACCAGATGCCCGAAACACCTAAAATTAATAATGGCTTTCCCTGCAAAGAATCAAAGATCAACTGCAGTCAACTTCGCTTATAACGACACTCAGCGGGGCATCAGAAAAGTGTCCTTATTCGCTTATAATGACACTCAGCGGGGCATCAGAAAAGTGTCCTTATTCGCTTATAATGACACTCAGCGGGGCATCAGAAAAGTGTCCTTATTCGCTTATAATGACACTCAGCGGGGCATCAGAAAAGTGTCCTTATTCGCTTATAATGGAGCCTGGCCACGCGAAAAGGGCCCTAATGATGATTTTTGTCAAAATGAGTTTAGTGTCCAATATTATAGCTGAAGCTGTCAGGATTGCTGTGCAAAAAACCGTTCTAAAAAATGTCAATCCAAACCAGAGTTATAGTGATTTTTGTAACCTGCGTTTCAAGGTATTTTCTGAGTAAACGGCTGATAAATTAATGGAAACTAGATTATTTGACAGCGGTTCGTAATGGCAAGAATAACTCAGCTAAATTTAAAAAAAACCCATGACATTCAGTGAATCATAAGCTTGTTATGTCCCTGTTTGTTCCTCAAGAGTCATGCAGATTCCTGTGTAAGTCAATCCGACATCTCGGCTTCTGCAGGTACGGGCTGTGGGCAGAGGTCGTCCTTGTACGGGTCAGCAACAAACGGACGGATCTCCTTGTACTGCGCCCGGTCATCACTTATGCCACCAAGAGGAATGGCAGACGTCAGGGCATTGTGCGGCCGCCGTCCCGTGTTACGGTTGATGCGTGGCACAGGTCCGCAGTTTTTCAGGTGGTTGAGTATATTTTTCAATACTCTCTGCGACACGTCATAGATTTGCCTGAATGCTCCGGCGCATACAACCTCTCCGCGGAACGAATAATCAAATGCTGCACGTCTTCTCTTTCCTCGCTAAGCGTCAGAGCGTGGGTACTCAGCCGACAACAGTACTCCCATCAACAGCATATCCTTTTCTGCTTTTTCTAGTCCTCTCATCGTAAGTTGGAAATCGCCCACTTCACTGGATGGGAACTTGCTGAGGCAGTTTTTGGTGCAGCCGCAGGACCTCGTTGGAGTGTCAGCTGCTGCTGCTGCTGCTGCATCAGCAGCCTGTCCCTCACCAGCATCAGCAACATGCACCTGAGCAGCAGCAGCAGCCTGTCCCTCAGCAGCGCCACCAACCTGTTGCATAGGGGCAGCAGCAGCAGCCTGTTCCCCCGCTGGTTCTTGATTTTCTTGAACCGAAAAAGCAACAGCAACGTTCAGAACAAACTCATGGACGGCTGTGTCCGTGTCCACATCACCTTCCCAGTACTGAAGCGATCGCTCGTCACCGTCATCCTCACTGGGCGGTCCTGGCGCATCACAGGGTTCTGAGCCATCTGGAACGTCACCATGAAGGCTGGTGGAGACACCAACGACAGCAGCGGAAAGTGGAACAGCTGATCGTGACACTCGAATTTCTTCTCCGTCAGAATCGTCATCACTCGCGCTAGTGTCGGCATTGGATTGAGATTCAGCGCTGGGCGCGAGATACTGATCCTCACTGGCGGTGAGGACCAGGCTCAGTGCTTCGTCAACAGTGAAATGTCGATAGATACTCATCTCGGCGGAGGAATAGCAAAACAAGAACAGCGATGGTAAAATCGCACTCGAGAAATTTCCAAACTAGCGCAGTTCGCTCCCCGAAGCGCGACGCAAATTTTTTCGATCTCAGCCGTACATTGGCCGATTTGAAAAAGGGAAATACCCACGTAGAGCTGGGACCTTGGGCCATCGCACTGTGCTATCCTGTAGAGCCTAGCGCTTACCATACTCGCGTTGCGAGCGCACGAATACTGTGGTGTATGTGAACTATGACGTAATCGACCTGTCAACTTTCAAGTGCGTGTTACTGCACTGCACAGTGAACATCGTTAGGGCCCTTTTCGCACGGCCCGGCTCAATGACACTCAGCGGGGCATCAGAAAAGTGTCCTTTAATATTCGCTTATAATGACACTCAGCGGGGCATCAGAAAAGTGTCCTTATTCGCGAAGTATCGTAATACCCGAAGTCTCATTATATGTATTACAGTTGGATGGGACTTTGCTCTGGGCATAAAAATTCTGCCGTTATTCGGGAATTGTCGTTATATCCGCAGTCGTTATTAGCCAAGTTGACTGTACCTACCCCCTAGATAACAAGGAAACACATGCCAGCACTCACAGCTTGCATACGATCAGTGGTTTTTGCTCGCTTTTGCCGGGCCTTGGCGGAATCAAGGTCGAGACGTTTGCGATTGAGGACTGAACGCTCTCTCTGTAGGCAACAAAAAAAAGAAAATGAAACGACGAATTGTGGGTGCATATATATGCACAATATGTACGCATGTAGCATAACAGCATACGCACGAACGCACACACACACACACACACACACACACACACACACACACACACACATGTACAGACAAGTCCATCATACAGTACATTGGCTGGTGAGTGTTGGTTGCACCAGGAAGCAGCAAGGTGTTATCTAGTCAACGCGTGGCTGTCATGTTGTTCATCCTGCCACTCTGGACTGCTGCTGTACTAGTATCAACGTGTGGCTGTCATGTTGTTCATCCTGCCACCCTGGACTGCTGCTGTACTAGTATTGTACTGTATAAGCAGAAATATTCGTCTGGAATTTAATTTCGTCTTTTTCGTCCAAGGAACTTTTGGACTAAATTAAATGCCCGGACTAATGTCGATT
This sequence comes from Sycon ciliatum, assembly GCF_964019385.1. Lineage (NCBI taxonomy): Eukaryota > Metazoa > Porifera > Calcarea > Leucosolenida > Sycettidae > Sycon > Sycon ciliatum. Next base: position 151,303 of record NC_088650.1, read on the forward strand.
TGTCCAGCTTTTCAATACACTCTTATGATCCACGGTCGAAATTTACAACCGGACAAACTCCCTTTCTTTGGAGTTGGATGAAATTATTGACCGACGAAATTTGCTGCCTGCACAGTAGTGCCCATTTTTATAAGATTTGGTCAAAACATTCTAAACATTCTAGAAACAGTTTGAGCAGTAGCTTCGTAATCGAAGTTCCAGTGTACAGCAGGTACTGTAAAAGCCATATATATATACAAGCGAGGGTCCCTGGTTCGAGTCCTGGTGGTGACAGTCAATTTTTTTCTTCAGACTTTTCCCGTTTGTCTCTTTCCCTCAAACCAGTTAATATATACATGAGCCACAACAACAAGGTTGTCAGTTTCATAATACTAAAAGCTTTTCACCCATTTTCATCAGTAGGTACATGGGAATGAGCAAGAACGAAAACGAAGCCAGAATTTATACTGGGGGTAGAGAATCAGCAAGAATATTCTTACGCGCCTCAAGTTCACACTACGCAACCATAAGAATGTATATACACAATCCAGTATAGTCCTCACCAAGTACACATTCTTTCTGTTGCTACTCAGAGTTTCTTGAACAATCAATCATCAGGACAACAAACAACTAAAGCTGGGCATGCAAAAACAATGCTAAATATACCCATCACGCAGCAAGCGCGGACACAAAAGTGTCAAGCGCAAAGTGTCACGCACAAAGTGTCAGGCGCAAAGTAACTTCATATACAGTCGGCCTACCCTATAAGGCCACACCAAAAAGATTTCGTGTTTCCGGTCGGCCGACCGGGTCCGTTTTTTCAAAAATTATGGAATTTTTTTTGGTTTACAAGTACAAAAAAAACAAAGAAAAACAAGCAAAAACACTGAAAGCATTGTGTTGCTTTGCTCGAACCGAAATAAAAGTTTGACTGAATGCAGAGACGAAAATTCCGGAGCTGGAGAAAAGGTCGCCAAGAACGATGGCTGCTTAGAGCAGCCCGCTTTGTGCCCAGTGCTGACGATGGCTGCTCAGAGCAGCCCGCTTTGTGTCCAGTGCTGGCGGGGTGCGAAGTGTCTTCTTCAGCAAAGGATAGTTCGCGTCTCCCATGAAACCACTTTGAAGGAGTTGTTTTGTGAGGAAGTGCAGCCTCGCTTGCCTGAGGACGTCACGTCTTTAGAGTGGATTGTCGCAGCTACAGCAAGCAGCAATGGTGGGGCAGGAACGTGGAAAGATGTAGAGGTAACTGACACTGTCGGCCTTGTTGTCGAAATACGAATTTGGATGCCGTTTCCTGGATTTTCGCTTGGTGGACGTAGCTCCTGCTGCCAAGCGACCGTGCCCTGACCGTCCCTCGGCATTCGATGTGCTTCTGGGAGCAGCAGCTACTGCGTCCCGCGGTGGTATTCTACTCCATATTCCATGTGTAAATATGTATAATGTGTATCACCAGTGTCTGATCCAAACTTTCTCAATTTGGCTCATGTCTATGAACATGATGAATACAGCAGGGAAATAAACTTTCAAACCAAAAAATAATAATTTTCCGACCGACCGGGCGTATTTTTTCGGGGGGTGCCGACCGGAAACACGAAATCTTTTTGTTGTGGCCTAACGATAACCTCTATAACGATATTACCCTTATAACGATATTTTTCTGTCAAACCAAATCACTCCATTGACTTGTGTACACAATGCCTTACTAGGCACTTCAGCCGGTTTTTTCCAGTCGGGTTTCTCCCAGGTTTAGCATCGTAAATCGACAGTGGTGGATATCACAAGGTCACACACAAAATTTCATTGAAATCCACAAAGACACAAGTGAGATATGAAGGGTTGAAGAGAGGCAATTGCATAAGGCGAAAACAATACAATTTGTGGTACCAACAGCATCCCCAAAGTGTTATCAGTGGATATAGTTACAAAACTTCAGAGTGGCATTTTCGAACACACGGCTCTCACAAACACCAACAAGTGTTTATGGATGAACAAAATACTGATCAAAGTTCACAATAGTCCAGAATACGGCAATTGTTACCACAATCACCATAGCAACCCCATAGCAACCCATAGTAACCCATGGCAACCCCATAGTAACAGCTTCGGTTTGCTGTGAAATTAGCTAATATCGACATAGAGTTCACCAGCAGGCCACTGCTGCTGCTAAATGCTATAAAAGACATTCTTCTGGCACTCAGAAGGTAAGCACACCGAGATAGCATACGCAAAATGAATTGAAAGCGGAATTTCTGCATACACAACGCACATGCACACGTTAACGCCACTTCAAACAGAGGTTCGATGTTGGAAACCAGTTTCTCTATTGGCAGCTCCTTTGTACCAGTAGAAAGTGCAAACTAAATTACTTTGGACCTTCTGCAGCAGAACAAACTTGCAGAAGTGAAGCTGCGAATTGAGAGCAAGGCGTTCGTCAGTGACAAAGAACATTTTTGAGAGCTGCTCCTGTGCTGCCTCCTTCGAGATCCAGAGCCCACCTACAGCCGTGATCTCCGTCAAAGTCTCCTTTTTCTTTTGATGTTGTTCTTTCTTGCGTGTGCTACCTGCCTCCTTCTCCTTCACTTGCTCCATACAGCAGTCATGAATTGTCTGCTGGCGAGCCTCGAGATTCTCACAGAATTTTGGTGCAGCGCGCCTGGATGCGTCGATCAAAGTGTCCCTCTCATCGGCGGATTTCTCCTGTAGCCACTGTGCCGTTTGATTGTTCGTAAACATCAGTAGCCGTTCAAGCACAACAGGGTCAAACATTGGCTTTCAGCACGCTTTGAAAACTGGCTCAGGTAGGACGACGACGCATCTTTCTCCTCCGCCTCAAGCCCTTCTCCTCACTATCTACGTCCATATTTCCTCCTTGCGCAGCTATGCGCAAACCCTGGTGAACAAGAACTCAACTGTTTCTGAATGGAAACACGACGCTGAAGACGATAGGCAACGTTTCCAACGCGTACTAACAACATTTCCTTGTGAAAAAACTCTTTGCTGGAAGTGTACATGATCTGCAAGTCGCAAAAATGTACGCACTATGACGTATGTAGGCTCTACTGAAAGCTGAACGCCAGAGCAGCACGATGCGCTGAACTACAGGCCCGTACAACGAAGCATGGCGCGTACCTGTACAGTTTTGCACAGGCACTTGAGTGATACCACGCAAGTACGCACTCTCACCTTAGCAAAATTTGACAGGTCTTGTCACGTGACTGAAGTGCCTAGCCTTACCTCTATAACAATATTGCTCAGGGATCGATTTATTTTGATTTTTTGCATAGCAGTCACTGCTACATAGTTTTACAATTGACTAGCAACTCCCAGTATTGATTAGCAGTTTTCCTTCATCGAAAGTTTACATGTATATCTGTACAATAGCAGGATTTTGTACAGAAGAGGACAATAGTTGCCGTTGCTATTTGCTTTTCCAAACGAACGGTTGACCTGAATATTTTACGTCAGGGTTTTTGCTTGGGCTTATTACAATCATGTTCAGCGTCCATCTGACTTCGAGTTCTTCACAACACAATGTCCTTCAACAGGGCAGTTCCACTGATTACTTCGACAAATAAAGCGCAGGAAAGCGCTCAAACAATCGTGACACTTCGTTCAAAGCGCACAGAATTTTCGCTTTCTCCTTTTCTTCATCGAAACGAATCGACACTCCTGGCGCGTCCAGTTCTTTTTCCCGCTTCTGGACAGTGATCAGATTCACTGACATGTTGGCTACATGAGAGAGAAGTATCTACTTCAACTGTGTCTTGTCGAACAGAAACAAACTAAATTGAGCGTGATAGTGAAAGAAGAAAGGAGAACTTCAGCCTTTTCAGGGAAAGTCGCCGCCATGTACTGCAGTCTTGTACGACCAGTGCAGTGTGGCTATGGAGTAGTAAAATATTACTCCCTAGTCAGCAGTGGTGTACAGCAGTCGCATGCAAACTGCACACAAAGAGTACAGAATGGTCTTTGTACATACCGGTATGCATGACCAGTGCATCGCAGTTTTGGGCGATAAAAAACAAAAAGCGAATCGCAGCCAGTGAATTTTGATTCGCAAACTGCGATGCGAACCCGGATAAATCGATCCCTGATTGCTATAACGATATTACCCCTATAACGATATAAAATGGGCTGACCAATCGGCATTTTCCATTTTATAACAATATCTAGCAGGGAATATGTAGAGCCCACTATCCAGGTAGGGCAAGCTTCCCTTGATAAGTCGCTGGGACATGACGAAATGCAATGGTGGCACCAGTACCAGCGGGCACTTTGCTGTGTATAATAATGCATGTACATCAGTTTTTTATGCCACGAAGAGTGTAAAAAATGAACAAAATCCATGCATTATGACGTATGTGTATGAAATGAACCAGTTACCCCTATAACAATATTACCCTTATAACAATATTTCTTGGTCGGACGAAAATATCGTTTTAAGGGTAGGTCGACTGTATATATATATATCAGTAGGGGTGATCCCGTCCAACGCGAATAGTGCTCAATAGTACGAGGGTACTAGAGCCAATACACACTGCACGATCAGGTCCTCACCAGGTATATATATATATATATATACACAACAACAACAAGGTTGTCAGTTTCATAATACCAAAAGCTTTTCACCCATTTTCATCAGTGGTTACATGGGAATGAGCAAGAACGAAAACGAAGCCAGAATTTATACTGGGGGTAGAGAATCAGCAAGAATATTCTTACGCGCCTCAAGTTCACACTACACTACCATAAGAATGTATGGAGCAGTGGAAAAATGCGGGAAACAACACATGAGGGGAATGCAGTACCAGAACAAACACGTGATAAAGTTGTCAGTCCGGTTGCAGCTTGAACAGCCGTAGCACCTTGATGTGCTTCTTTTGTCGACACAGTTCTGGCCTCAAACTGCGAATGTACAGCGCCTCCAGTGTGAATCGGTGCGCGCTGTTTCGGGCTGGTGTGATCACACTGAAGCTGCTGTTGCGTTCCTGTGGGATGCATTCAGGCTGCGCCTGCAAATGCTTTGTGATGGCGCTATCACTTGTTGCCACACGTTTGTCAGGCGGCTTCTTGTACAGCTTGTCTGGGATATGCTGCTTGATCCTTTCCGAGAATCGCTGACATGTCTCACCAACGTACGTCCGCTCACAGCGACACGCATACTTATAAATAAAATTACTATTTTCAAGAGTTGGTGAAACATCCTTCGCGATAGACCTGAATGCGGGTCTGGTTGTATAAATTACAATGGGGGATACTGTAGGATAGCAGTTCAAAATTGCAGCTTTAATCTTTTTGCGGAAGGCAATGCAATTTTGCCCTTTCCACGGCAATTTTGTGATAATACGCGTTGCAGGTTCAAGTTGTGCAGAAGCTGTATCTGGGCTAGGTTCAAGAACGCTTGTCATGACTCGCTTGAGTACTTTGAGTGGGTAACCGTTAGAACACAGAATATCCTCTAGCTTAGCAATTTCAGCTGATAATAGTGATGGTGAGCAGATGGTTTTAGCTCTAAAAGTTAATGATCTGATCAAATTGATTTTGTTTCTAGTGTCACAAAACGAGTCCCAGCGGGTGTAAAGACCTGTGAACGTCGGCTTTCTATATACTGTGGTGAGCAATTCTGTGGAAGAATGCTTAATCAATACATCAAGAAACGGCAATTCTCCATTATTCTCCTCCTCCATTGTAAACTGGAGAGCTGGGTGAAGATTATTTAAACGCTCAGAGAATTCCAATGCCAGTTTCCGGTTGTGAAATGCTGCGAATGTGTCATCCACATAACGCCTATAGAATTGGGGCCAATGACTGTCTGGAATTGTGTTCTCAAAATATCCAACAAAGATATTGGCTAGCACGGGGCCCAAGGGTGAACCCATGGCTACTCCGTCCCTCTGTGCGTACATATTGCCGTTGAAACTGAACTGCACGTCTGATGTGGCTTTGAAAAGCAGCTTCTTGAAAAGATCTTGGGGTATTTGCGGGGCTGATATTTCATCATCATGGTATAGCGACTGTATGCAGATATCTATTGTTTCCTTGAGAGGCACGTTTGTAAAGAGGCTGACTACATCGAAAGAGCACAGGAAGAGCGATCCAGAGTTCTCTGCCTGCTGCTGGCCAAATTCCCGTACATCATCCACGAACTCGAATGTATCCTTAGTTGCGTGGGCGGAATATTTTTTCAGGACTGGTTTTAGTAATTCAGCTAACCACTTGGCCATTTCGTGTTGGGGAGCATTGATCATGGACAGGATTGGTCGAAGTGGCACGTCTTTCTTATGTATTTTCGGTACGCCATAGAGCACAGGGCGGCACGAGCCAACGGGTCGGATCCGGTCGTAATCTATATTGAGTATTTTTCCAGTCTTTTTGTATCGCAATAGGTATGCCTGCAAGGCGCGTTCATCCAGGTAAGTGCGGTCATGCGTTTCCGTCGGTCCCAGGAGTTGAAACTTCGCGTATTATCACAAAATTGCCGTGGAAAGGGCAAAATTGCATTGCCTTCCGCAAAAAGATTAAAGCTGCAATTTTGAACTGCTATCCTACAGTATCCCCCATTGTAATTTATACAACCAGACCCGCATTCAGGTCTATCGCGAAGGATGTTTCACCAACTCTTGAAAATAGTAATTTTATTTATAAGTATGCGTGTCGCTGTGAGCGGACGTACGTTGGTGAGACATGTCAGCGATTCTCGGAAAGGATCAAGCAGCATATCCCAGACAAGCTGTACAAGAAGCCGCCTGACAAACGTGTGGCAACAAGTGATAGCGCCATCACAAAGCATTTGCAGGCGCAGCCTGAATGCATCCCACAGGAACGCAACAGCAGCTTCAGTGTGATCACACCAGCCCGAAACAGCGCGCACCGATTCACACTGGAGGCGCTGTACATTCGCAGTTTGAGGCCAGAACTGTGTCGACAAAAGAAGCACATCAAGGTGCTACGGCTGTTCAAGCTGCAACCGGACTGACAACTTTATCACGTGTTTGTTCTGGTACTGCATTCCCCTCATGTGTTGTTTCCCGCATTTTTCCACTGCTCCATACATTCTTATGGTAGTGTAGTGTGAACTTGAGGCGCGTAAGAATATTCTTGCTGATTCTCTACCCCCAGTATAAATTCTGGCTTCGTTTTCGTTCTTGCTCATTCCCATGTAACCACTGATGAAAATGGGTGAAAAGCTTTTGGTATTATGAAACTGACAACCTTGTTGTTGTGTGTATGTAAATTTTGTTCGCCTACCTCTCTATTTATATATATATATATATATATACACACAACAACAAGGTTGTCAATTTCATAATACTAAAAGCTTTTCACCCATTTTCATCAGTAGTTACATGGGAATGAGCAAGAACGAAAATGAAGCCAGAATTTATACTGGGGGTAGAGAATCAGCAAGAATATTCTTACGCGCCTCAAGTTCACACTACACTACCATAAGAATGTATGGAGCAGTGGAAAAATGCGGGAAACAACACATGAGGGGAATGCAGTACCAGAACAAACACGTGATAAAGTTGTCAGTCCGGTTGCAGCTTGAACAGCCGTAGCACCTTGATGTGCTTCTTTTGTCGACACAGCTCTGGCCTCAAACTGCGAATGTACAGCGCCTCCAGTGTGAATCTGTGCGCGCTGTTCCGGGCTGGTGTGATCACACTGAAGCTGCTGTTGCGTTCCTGCGGGATGCATTCAGGTTGCGCCTGCAAATGCTTTGTGATGGCGCTATCACTTGTTGCCACACGTTTGTCAGGCGGCTTCTTGTACAGCTTGTCTGGGATATGCTGCTTGATCCTTTCCGAGAATCGCTGACATGTCTCACCAACGTACGTCCGCTCACAGCGACACGCATACTTATAAATAAAATTACTGTTTTCAAGAGTTGGTGAAACATCCTTCGCGATAGACCTGAATGCGGGTCTGGTTGTATAAATTACAATGGGGGATACTGTAGGATAGCAGTTCAAAATTGCAGCTTTAATCTTTTTGCGGAAGGCAATGCAACCACAGTATATAGAAAGCCGACGTTCACAGGTCTTTACACCCGCTGGGACTCGTTTTGTGACACTAGAAACAAAATCAATTTGATCAGATCATTAACTTTCAGAGCTAAAAACATCTGCTCACCATCACTATTATCAGCTGAAATTGCTAAGCTAGAGGATATTCTGTGTTCTAACGGTTACCCACTCAAAGTACTCAAGCGAGTCATGACAAGCGTTCTTGAACCTAGCCCAGATACAGCTTCTGCTCAACTTGAATCTGCAACGCGTATTATCACAAAATTGCCGTGGAAAGGGCAAAATTGCATTGCCTTCCGCAAAAAGATTAAAGCTGCAATTTTGAACTGCTATCCTAAAGTATCCCCCATTGTAATTTATACAACCAGACCCGCATTCAGGTCTATCGCGAAGGATGTTTCACCAACTCTTGAAAACAGTAATTTTATTTATAAGTATGCGTGTCGCTGTGAGCGGACGTACGTTGGTGAGACATGTCAGCGATTCTCGGAAAGGATCAAGCAGCATATCCCAGACAAGCTGTACAAGAAGCCGCCTGACAAACGTGTGGCAACAAGTGATAGCGCCATCACAAAGCATTTGCAGGTGCAACCTGAATGCATCCCGCAGGAACGCAACAGCAGCTTCAGTGTGATCACACCAGCCCGGAACAGCGCGCACAGATTCACACTGGAGGCGCTGTACATTCGCAGTTTGAGGCCAGAGCTGTGTCGACAAAAGAAGCACATCAAGGTGCTACGGCTGTTCAAGCTGCAACCGGACTGACAACTTTATCACGTGTTTGTTCTGGTACTGCATTCCCCTCATGTGTTGTTTCCCGCATTTTTCCACTGCTCCATACATTCTTATGGTAGTGTAGTGTGAACTTGAGGCGCGTAAGAATATTCTTGCTGATTCTCTACCCCCAGTATAAATTCTGGCTTCGTTTTCGTTCTTGCTCATTCCCATGTAACTACTGATGAAAATGGGTGAAAAGCTTTTAGTATTATGAAATTGACAACCTTGTTGTTGTGTGTATATAAATTTTGTTCGCCTACATCTCTATTTATATATATATATATATATATACACTCAGACACAAAGGATCTCCAAGTTTCTCAGTGTTATATATATATATATATATATATATAATATATACACACAACAACAAGGTTGTCAATTTCATAATACTAAAAGCTTTTCACCCATTTTCATCAGTAGTTACATGGGAATGAGCAAGAACGAAAACGAAGCCAGAATTTATACTGGGGGTAGAGAATCAGCAAGAATATTCTTACGCGCCTCAAGTTCACACTACACTACCATAAGAATGTATGGAGCAGTGGAAAAATGCGGGAAACAACACATGAGGGGAATGCAGTACCAGAACAAACACGTGATAAAGTTGTCAGTCCGGTTGCAGCTTGAACAGCCGTAGCACCTTGATGTGCTTCTTTTGTCGACACAGCTCTGGCCTCAAACTGCGTATGTACAGCGCCTCCAGTGTGAATCTGTGCGCGCTGTTCCGGGCTGGTGTGATCACACTGAAGCTGCTGTTGCGTTCCTGCGGGATGCATTCAGGTTGCGCCTGCAAATGCTTTGTGATGGCGCTATCACTTGTTGCCACACGTTTGTCAGGCGGCTTCTTGTACAGCTTGTCTGGGATATGCTGCTTGATCCGTTCCGAGAATCGCTGACATGTCTCACCAACGTACGTCCGCTCACAGCGACACGCATACTTATAAATAAAATTACTGTTTTCAAGAGTTGGTGAAACATCCTTCGCGATAGACCTGAATGCGGGTCTGGTTGTATAAATTACAATGGGGGATACTGTAGGATAGCAGTTCAAAATTGCAGCTTTAATCTTTTTGCGGAAGGCAATGCAATTTTGCCCTTTCCACGGCAATTTTGTGATAATACGCGTTGCAGATTCAAGTTGAGCAGAAGCTGTATCTGGGGGCGGTTCAAGAACGCTTGTCATGACTCGCTTGAGTACTTTGAGTGGGTAACCGTTAGAACACAGAATATCCTCTAGCTTAGCAATTTCAGCTGATAATAGTGATGGTGAGCAGATGTTTTTAGCTCTGAAAGTTAATGATCTGATCAAATTGATTTTATTTCTAGTGTCACAAAACGAGTCCCAGCGGGTGTAAAGACCTGTGAACGTCGGCTTTCTATATACTGTGGTGAGCAATTCTGTGGAAGAATGCTTAATCAATACATCAAGAAACGGCAATTCTCCATTATTCTCCTCCTCCATTGTAAACTGGAGAGCTGGGTGAAGATTATTTAAACGCTCAGAGAATTCCAATGCCAGTTTCCGGTTGTGAAATGCTGCGAATGTGTCATCCACATAACGCCTATAGAATTGGGGCCAATGACTGTCTGGAATTGTGTTCTCAAAATATCCAACAAAGATATTGGCTAGCACGGGGCCCAAGGGTGAACCCATGGCTACTCCGTCCCTCTGTGCGTACATATTGCCATTGAAACTGAACTGCACGTCTGATGTGGCTTTGAAAAGCAGCTTCTTGAAAAGATCTTGGGGTATTTGCGGGGCTGATATTTCATCATCATGGTATAGCGACTGTATGCAGATATCTATTGTTTCCTTGAGAGGCACGTTTGTAAAGAGGCTGACGACATCGAAAGAGCACAGGAACAGCGATCCAGAGTTCTCTGCCTGCTGCTGGCCAAATTCCTTTACGTCATCCACGAACTCGAAAGTATCCTTAGTTGCGTGGGCGGAATATTTAATCAGGACTGGCTTTAGTAATTCAGCTAGCCACTTGGCCATTTCGTGTTGGGGAGCATTGATCATGGACAGGATTGGTCTAAGTGGCACGTCTTTCTTATGTATTTTCGGTACGCCATAGAGCACAGGTCGGCACGAGCCAACGGGTCGGATCCGGTCGTAATCTATATTGAGTATTTTTCCAGCCTTTTTGTATCGCAATAGGTATGCCTGCAAGGCGCGTTCATCCAGGTAAGTGCGGTCATGCGTTTCCGTCGGTCCCAAGAGTTGAAACTTCGATGCATCAGCCAGAATAGCATTCATCTTGTCATTGTAATCACTTCGCTGCATTATCACCACTCCATTCCCTTTGTCCGGCCTGCTGATTATTATATCTTTGTCGTTCTTTATTTTCCTGATGGCTGCCATATGCTTGTCGTTGAGGGGATAATCGGTTTTATCTGCTTTACTGTGGCAACAAGTGATAGCGCCATCACAAAGCATTTGCAGGCGCAACCTGAATGCATCCCGCAGGAACGCAACAGCAGCTTCAGTGTGATCACACCAGCCCGGAACAGCGCGCACAGATTCACACTGGAGGCGCTGTACATACGCAGTTTGAGGCCAGAGCTGTGTCGACAAAAGAAGCACATCAAGGTGCTACGGCTGTTCAAGCTGCAACCGGACTGACAACTTTATCACGTGTTTGTTCTGGTACTGCATTCCCCTCATGTGTTGTTTCCCGCATTTTTCCACTGCTCCATACATTCTTATGGTAGTGTAGTGTGAACTTGAGGCGCGTAAGAATATTCTTGCTGATTCTCTACCCCCAGTATAAATTCTGGCTTCGTTTTCGTTCTTGCTCATTCCCATGTAACTACTGATGAAAATGGGTGAAAAGCTTTTAGTATTATGAAATTGACAACCTTGTTGTTGTGTGTATATAAATTTTGTTCGCCTACATCTCTATTTAAATATATATATATATATATACTCAATCTGCGGACAGAACTGTTTCGTCCTTTGTGGACTCGTCAGCGCAGCACAGAGGAAATGAGGCGAAGTGCTAATTCTAACGAGCTAACGAGGAGAAATCTGTCGCTAAATTGTTACACAGAAATCGATACATACTGGTATACTGTTCTATTGAGCGTTGAGAATGTGTGAGAATGTGTGAGAATGTGTGAGAATGCTGCGTGAGAATGTGTGAGAATGCTGCGTGAGAATGTGTGAGAATGCGTGAGAATGCGTGAGAATGAGTGAGAATGTGTGAGAATGCGTGAGAATAGTTATCTTTGCTACACGTAAACCAGTCAATTTTGGGAAATCGTTATATGCGCCTCGTTAGAATAATGGCTTTTACGGTATACATTGTACAGCAGTGTACAGCAGTGTACAGCAGTATACAGCAGTGTACAGCAGTATACAGCAGTGTACAGCAGTGTACAGCAGTGTACAGCAGTATACAGCAGTGTACAGCAGTATACAGCAGTGTACAGCAGTATACAGCAGTATACAGCAGTGTACAGCAGTGTACAGCAGTGTACAGCAGTGTACAGCAGTGTACAGCAGTGTACAGCAGTATACAGCAGTGTACAGCAGTGTACAGCAGTGTACAGCAGTATACAGCAGTGTACAGCAGTATACAGCAGTGTACAGCAGTGTACAGCAGTGTACAGCAGTGTACAGCAGTATACAGCAGTGTACAGCAGTGTACAGCAGTGTACAGCAGTGTACAGCAGTATACAGCAGTGTACAGCAGTGTACAGCAGTGTACAGCAGTATACAGCAGTGTACAGCAGTATACAGCAGTGTACAGCAGTGTACAGCAGTGTACAGCAGTATACAGCAGTGTACAGCAGTGTACAGCAGTGTACAGCAGTATACAGCAGTGTACAGCAGTGTACAGCAGTGTACAGCAGTATACAGCAGTGTACAGCAGTGTACAGCAGTGTACAGCAGTGTACAGCAGTGTACAGCAGTATACAGCAGTGTACAACAAGAACACAACTACAGTCCATTCAGAAAAAGATGGACTTCTAGCTTTTGGCCATAAATGGGTCAAACTTTGAGTTTTTTTAGAATTTTTTCTGCAATCCCCTATGGAATCCTCTTCCAATTACTGTAATTTCACAAATTTTCGGTGTACTTTTATTTTCGGTACTTTCGGTGCGTCTGTTTCATACCTAAAATTTCAATACACCGAACAAACACTAACACACATAATCCAATAGGGAACTGCTTCTCTGTACCGAAAATTTCTGTTCACCTAACCTGGCCTGTTGCCCTCATACCGAAAATATTGAGCACCGAAAATTTCTGAAATTAGAGTCTGTTTCTGAAGTTTTTTTCTCCAAAAAGCAAGCCATAACAAGAATAGGATTTCGGCCAGGTTTTGCCCCCAAAGCATTGAATTGGGAAAAACCGTAAAAATCCAGGCCGTTTGACCCCGTCTGCAACAGTGCATTGTGCGGTTCGAACCCCAGTTCAGGTACCCTTTTTGGACCCTTTTTCAAATTTCAAATTTCGCAGCACTGCACTGTGTACGATGAAATCACGAAAAATCGCCAAAGACGGGAGCTCGCCAGAGCCAGGGCCCATCTTTTTATGAATGGACTGTACACATACCGTAAAGTCGCGGATAAAAGCCGGGTTTGCATACAAGCACATCGCGGATAGAAGCCGGGTTTGCATACAAGCACATCGCGGATAGAAGCCGGGTTTGCATGCAAGCACATCGCGGATAGAAGCCGGGTTTGCATGCAAGCACATCGCGGATAAAAGCCGGGTTTGCATACAAGCACATCGCGGATAGAAGCCGGGTTTGCATACAAGCACATCGCGGATAGAAGCCTGAAAATCAAACGGGTCAATGCATATAAGCCTGTCGCGCGTAGAAGCCTGGCTTCTATGCAAGCGCGGATCGGGTAGGTCAAGAGTGCATGCGCTATGTACAGTGCATAGTAAAACTGCCGCCATACCGGTAGTCAGTGGTAAATCTACGCGTGTCGCGCGTAGAAGCCTGGCTTCTATGCAAGCCCGGATCGGCCGATGTGCATACAAGCCTGGCAAAAATATCAGTGGTGCATATAAGCATGGTTTGCATACAAGCCTGGTTTGCATTGAAGCCTGATGCAGAAAGCTGCTTATGTGCTTATAAGCCCGGCTTTTATCCGCGACTTTACGGTACATACATACAGCTATAGCTAACTACAAGAACAAGTGGACTTGGAACACTGCCACTTGATTTGGCTTGAGAGCAGCTGCTGACCTACAATCGCTAGGCCATTTAGCACAAACATGCACATGCACAGGCTGAACGAAAGCTGAAGGATTTCCGGGGTACGCACATGCTCCACATGCCCCCCCCCCCCCCAAACCGGGCTATGTACCTGCCTCTGTACGTTCAGTTGGAAGATGAGATGTCTGGAACAAGACAATACCGTAAACCGGGAAACGTTTGCACTGCTTTTAGTCGGCAATTCACCTCCCACCGCTTTAGGAGCTGCATCTGCGCCTTGATTCTTGGGGAGGTGGCGTTCCTACGGATTTCCTTGCCTTGATTCTTGGGGTGGTGGCGTTCCTACGGATTTCCTTGCCTTGATTCTTGGGGTGGTGGCGTTCCTACGGATTTCCTTGCCTTGATTCTTGGGGTGGTGGCGTTCCTACGGATTTCCTTGCCTTGATTCTTGGGGTGGTGGCGTTCCCACGGATTTCCTTGCCTTGATTCTCGGGGTGGTGGCGTTCCTACGGATTTCCTTGCCTTGATTCTTGGGGTGGTGGCGTTCCTACGGATTTCCTTGCCTTGATTCTTGGGGTGGTGGCGTTCCTACGGATTTCCTTGCCTTGATTCTTGGGGTGGTGGCGTTCCTACGGATTTCCTTGCCTTGATTCTTGGGGTGGTGGCGTTCCTACGGATTTCCTTGCCTTGATTCTTGGGGTGGTGGCGTTCCTACGGATATCCTTGCCTTGATTCTTGGGGTGGTGGTGTTCCTACGGATTTCCTTGCCTTGATTCTTGGGGTGGTGGCGTTCCCACGGATTTCCTTGCCTTGATTCTTGGGGTGGTGGCGTTCCCACGGATTTCCTTGCCTTGATTCTTGGGGTGGTGGCGTTCCCACGGATTTCCTTGCCTTGATTCTTGGGGTGGTGGCGTTCCCACGGATTTCCTTGCCTTGATTCTTGGGGTGGTGGCGTTCCCACGGATTTCCTTGCCTTGATTCTTGGGGTGGTGGCGTTCCCACGGATTTCCTTGCCTTGATTCTTGGGGTGGTGGCGTTCCCACGGATTTCCTTGCCTTGATTCTTGGGGTGGTGGCGTTCCCACGGATTTCCTTGCCTTGACTTTTGGGGTGGTGGCGTTCCCACGGATTTCCTTGCCTTGATTCTTGGGGTGGTGGTGTTCCCACGGATTTCCTTGCCTTGATTCTTGGGGTGGTGGTGTTCCCACAGCGGATGCGCAAAACTTGGCCTCCAGCCAAGTCTCACGCTAACCGTGAATTTTATTTAAATAGTTCGCGATTTGCGTGCACAGACCAATTTGCACTTGGAAACATTGCGATTGGAGTCGATTTCATTAGTTTCAGTACAACAGTTCTAGGTTTCGCACCGGCTTACTTCGTAGTTCTTTTGTGATTACCCTGTTGCAGTAACACAGCCATCACAAAAATCGCGCTAAGGATTCCAGATCTGGTTTAGGGCGCGTTCAGACTGGCGTGAACAGCCGCCGGAAAGCTGCAGCGTAATCCCGGGAATCGCAATCACACTGCACGTGCATCCCGCTGGAATGGCCAGTAGATCTACATGTGAAGCTTCGACATTTGAAAAATTTGAGTTGACTCAGTTTGAGTTGGATATCAAAATAAACTAATTCAGTCTGTTGAGATACTGGATCATTGTGCTTTTGCTTGTGCTTGTCGACGGAAAGAATACTATGTCCGGAGTGTTTGGTGCTTGGGTGGAATTCATCCGCTCCGCGATCAGAGTGTGCTTCTCGTTCGCAGTAAGCGTTTTGCCTGCAGAGCGGCCCGCAAAAATCACCACGTACAGCTCCATGAACTCCCTCTCCATTGCTGAGTCGAACAAAGATTTCGGCATGATGGGAGAAGTTGGCAGTCTAGAAGTCAAAACTCAAAACTCAAAAGCATGCAGTCAGACTGCAAGAGTAGAGGCTGAAATAAAACGAAAAGACGGAACATGTGCTGCAAGGATATCAAAAGCGCTCCGGGTGCCGCCGGAATCTGCATTCCACTGGCCTGCAGAGTGGTGGGAAACCTTTTCCATGTTTACGCTGGCGGGAACGTCACGTGAGCGATTCACCTTGACAACTTTCACATTCCGCTTGTTTTTTTACGCCAGTCTGAACGCGCCCTTACAGTATTTCTACACGAATCATCCATTATCAGTGCTTCTGTCAGCCATTATCAGTGCTTCTGTCAGCCATTATCAGTGCTTCTGTCGGCCATTATCAGTGCTTCTGTCAGCCATTATCAGTGCTTCTGTCATCCATTATCAGTGCTTCTGTCATCCATTATCAGTGCTTCTGTCAGCCATTATCAGTGCTTCTGTCAGCCATTATCAGTGCTTCTGTCAGCCATTATCAGTGCTTCTGTCAGCCATTATCAGTGCTTCTGTCAGCCATTATCAGTGCTTCTGTCATCCATTATCAGTGCTTCTGTCAGCCATTATCAGTGCTTCTGTCAGCCATTATCAGTGCTTCTGTCAGCCATTATCAGTGCTTCTGTCAGCCATTATCAGTGCTTCTGTCAGCCATTATCAGTGCTTCTGTCAGCCATTATCAGTGCTTCTGTCAGCCATTATCAGTGCTTCTGTCAGCCATTATCAGTGCTTCTGTCATCCATTATCAGTGCTTCTGTCAGCCATTATCAGTGCTTCTGTCAGCCATTATCAGTGCTTCTGTCAGCCATTATCAGTGCTTCTGTCAGCCATTATCAGTGCTTCTGTCATCCATTATCAGTGCTTCTGTCAGCCATTATCAGTGCTTCTGTCAGCCATTATCAGTGCTTCTGTCATCCATTATCAGTGCTTCTGTCAGCCATTATCAGTGCTTCTGTCAGCCATTATCAGTGCTTCTGTCAGCCATTATCAGTGCTTCTGTCAGCCATTATCAGTGCTTCTGTCAGCCATTATCAGTGCTTCTGTCAGCCATTATCAGTGCTTCTGTCAGCCATTATCAGTGCTTCTGTCAGCCATTATCAGTGCTTCTGTCAGCCATTATCAGTGCTTCTGTCATCCATTATCAGTGCTTCTGTCAGCCATTATCAGTGCTTCTGTCATCCATTATCAGTGCTTCTGTCAGCCATTATCAGTGCTTCTGTCAGCCATTATCAGTGCTTCTGTCAGCCATTATCAGTGCTTCTGTCAGCCATTATCAGTGCTTCTGTCAGCCATTTACCGTAAAGTACCACGAGAGCGCCCCGCCATCTCGTCCTTTCGTGGTCGTATTGTGATGGTAGTCTGCTGTCTGTAGGTCATATGACATGAACCTTGTGCACACATTGCATGTTGTGCAATCAATCCGTACCTTCGAGCGGACACGAGCTCCACATAAAACCTGCCAAGGGTGACCTTAGTACACAAAGGTGCTCACACCGTACACACTTCGCTGCACTCTGCCATGCGATTTACCTTTCCCTGGCTGTAAAATCAAGGTAGGGCGCTCTCGCCAGACGGGGCGCTCTGGCGGTACTTTACGGTACTTGCTCAATGCATGCCCAATACTACCAACCATACGAACCATACTATAACACCATAACAGTCAGAATCTTCAACCCGGATTGAAAATCTGCACGACGGAAAAAAATAGGTGGGTGTTGACACGAAATTTGCCTGTGCAGTGTTGTGCAAACCTAGCGCGAGATACGCACAGAAGTGCGGTAGTACGATTTGTCCATTTCAACCCGGGTCACGCGCAATGCGTCATGCTCCAGTCAATCTGTGTTCATGTTGGGTTGAAATTTCACCCGGGCCGAACTCAACCCGGGTTGAAACGCCTCGTGTAAACAAAGCTTTACTGACCTGGAGTGATCTGATCTCCTCATCCAGAAACTTCTTCATAGGTATGACAAATCGGTTGACTCCTGTGCCGACAAACTCCTTCTCAGCTATACCAAGAGCACATTCCGTCTCTCCACACTTCAACAATGCATGACCTGGTTAGTAGTAACAAGCAAACAAGTACAATACCATGCACGCACACACACGCACACACACGCACACACGCACACACACGCACACACACGCACACACACGCACACACACGCACACACACGCACACACACGCACACACACGCACACACACGCGTGAACATACATACAAATATACAATCATGTACACCAGCATGTACGCATGCATGCACATGCATACATACACCCACATGCATACATACACCCACACGTACATGTACACATATACACACACCCACACCCACACCCACACACACACACACACACACACACACACACACACACACACACACACACACACACACACACACACACACACTTATACAGTGCAGAAAAAGAAACCTACGAATGCCCCGTATTAAAGGCAGAAATGTACAGCAGAGTAATACACTGGGGTTTGTGCATGTGTTTGTGCATGTACGTATGGGGGAAGGGAATCAATGGCCAGAAAAAAGCCATTTCAATCAGCTGTATGGTGGATACCAGGCTAAAATTAGTGGCGGTCAATTCATCAGCCTTGCAAGCTGTTGCATGGTGTAACCCCAGCACAAGTTGCTATGTCTAAGGCCGCAACCACACTACATAAAAATCCCAGTACAAATATTCATGCATATCTCAGTACAAGTCAGTACGCAACCACACTATACTTTTCGGTCTGCATAGATGACGTTTTCACACGACCAGCACGTGACGATGTCGTGCCAAAGCATGTGCCATGCGCTGGAAAAGACCGGGAAATTCAAAAACAATGCTGATGCTATGTACGACGACCAGTACAAAAAAAGTTGTACACAGGAAATGGAGCGCGAAAACGACGGAAACGACAAACGTGGCTTTCTACAGGGGTGTGCCGGTTGCTGAAAACCTACAAAGCGCATGTTGAATTTCGCGCGGGTCGTCATGACGATTTCTACTGTAATGCCGTTTGTACGTGATTTTGTACCTAGGGTGGTTGCAGCCTAACAGTACGTAGCGTGTTCGCTATCATGGCTTCAGCAATGGGCAGGTGTACGAGTAAGTAAGTGTATGAATGTGGCTTCACATTGACAGCCTAAGCTGTATCTTCAAAGCTGACGGACATGGGGGGCAGCCATGACGGTGACCATGGTGACGGATATGATGGTAGCCATGGTGACGACCATGGTGGCAGCCATGATGGTGCAGGGCTTACCAAGAGGTATGGGTCCATATTCATGACCTGCACTTGTCATTTGTTGACCCAGAACCTCAACGGGAACAAGTCTTGTCGGCAAGCCCCGGCCAAGCTTGCCTCGAACAAAGTCCTCAATCTTTTCATCTACATGCACATATGCAAACGTACACACCCACATGCAGACAAACACACATGCGTGCATACATGCACAAACACATAAGAATGCACTTTAATATGACATGCATGAGCATACGCATAAGGTCTACACAGCTCAACAACAATGATCTTCAGAGAACAACCTTCCAAGAATTCACTAAACCCAAATCAAGAATTCGCTAAACCCAAATCAAGAATTCACTAAACCCAAATCAAGAATTCACTAAACCCAAATCAAGAATTCACTAAACCCAAATCAAGAATTCACTAAACCCAAATCAAGAATTCACTAAACCCAAATCAAGAATTCACTAAACCCAAATCAAGAATTCACTAAACCCAAATCAAGAATTCACTAAACCCAAATCAAGAATTCACTAAACCCAAATCAAGAATTCACTAAACCCAAATCAAGAATTCACTAAACCCAAATCAAGAATTCACTAAACCCAAATCAAGAATTCACTAAACCCAAATCAAGAATTCACTAAACCCAAATCAAGAACTCCAAAAAAATAAAAGTACCAAAGCAGGCAGAGTAAAAAGCAGTTCCCTCTCCTAACCTCAACTTGGGTTAGGGCTAGTTTACAAAAACAGTGCAAAGGTTCCCTCTCCTAACCTCAACTTGGGTTAGGGCTAGTTTACAAAAACAGTGCAAAGGTTCCCTCTCCTAACCTCAACTTGGGTTAGGGCTAGTTTACAAAAACAGTGCAAAGGTTCCCTCTCCTAACCTCAACTTGGGTTAGGGCTAGTTTACAAAAACAGTGGAAAGTCGATACCACCGGCTTTTGGGGCAGCGATGGTCCTTGTCGTATTGGCTGAAAGTTAGCACAGAAGGACACCCAGTTAGCCCCCTCCCCTGTGGACTCCACGTGAGACCCTGACATGAAGTGCAGACCCATCTGGATGTTGAATGCAACAATTCAACATCAAAGCATGCACTTTAGCATAGTGCTTGGAAATGCTCATGCTACACTGGAGTGGATACAGTGTACATGTACGCCAAACTTACTACTGCCTGCTGATGGCCGAAGTACATGCTCCGCTTCTTTCACAATTTTCTCCGTCCAGAGTTTTGAACGATCAGCACGTGCTGATAGGTTCTCAAAATTCTGGTCAAAGTCTGTCTTCTCTGAATGGCCGAGTTTCTCCTCAGTCAACTGCCACCAACAGAATAAAAAACATACAACTCACACTCAGGGAGAGTTGAGAGAGAGAGGGAGAGAGAAAGAGAGAGAGAGAGAGAGAGAGAGAGAGAGAGAGAGAGAGAGAGAGAGAGAGAGAGAGAGAGAGAGAGAGAGAGAGAGAGAGAGAGAGAGAGAGAGAGAGAGAGAGAGAGAGAGAGAGAGAGAGAGAGAGAGAGAGAGAGAGAGAGAGAGAGAGAAGGGAAACTGCAATCGTTGTAAAGTTGTATTGCTGTAACTCCGAGTTTCACGCGTTTGCGAACGTCAGAACACCAGACAGCAGTGACTACAACATCAGACAGTACTGACTACAATGTCCAAAGGATGTGTTTGATACAGGCTGCTGAAAGTGTTGGCGACTTTGTGCAAGTGGATAATATTATGTGCCAATAGTGTAATGCAGCCGCAGTGCCCTCCGATATTGTGTTCATGAAGGAGAATTTCAATTAGGAGTGAAACAATTATACCAAATATTATACCAAATATTCGAGTACTCATGAAACTCAGATGGAGAGCCAAGGATTAAAATATTAAACAAATCTCTCTCTATATATGATAGGACCATATTAAAATTTACAAGTTATCCAGTTTTTTCTCTCTTATTTTCAATTCGAGTATTCGCTCGGTCTTATTGAAAAATAATCGTACTCGGAATAAATCAGAGCACTCATTCATATATTGTTTACACATAAACTACAGAAATGTTCGGTTTCCGAGTAGCAAGCAGTATGATGTGCAGACTGTGGGGTGAACATCTGTACATGGGTAGGGAAAGCCCAACGACCCACCAATCAATATACTAAGTACTCAAGAAAATGGACTCGGATGGAAAGCCAAGGATAAATAATTTATAGTAAAGAAAAAGGATCAGTGTGGTGCAATGTTATCACATGAGCTGATTGTTTAGTAACTGGTGGTGTTAGTGGACAGTATAGCGTAACTTGTAGTTTCTTGGTCCTTTTTCTTTACTATAAACTCAAGAAAATGGCGACCAATCTGTTTAATCGGGGCTGTATCACGTGAATTTCAGGATTTTGGCATGCAGATGGTAAGAGATGAAGAGTACTCGAATACTCGAATATTCGATCGGAGAAAATCAGAGTACATGTACTCGAACTCAGGATCTCACTGCTAATTTTCACCCCTAATTCGAGTGACCATTGTACAGAATTGTGTACATGTATATGCACTGCACAGCAGTTGACCAATAGGCTATTCATACGACGTTTCAATATGCGTCACGTTGTGGAATACGACGTACTGGCAGACGTCGTTTTTATGCAGGTGCATTCACACAGGCACGTATACGCTTTTCGTACAGCTGTGCCCACAGCTTCTTTTGGACACAAACAGCTGGGAACGACGGAACGAACCTCGGTACAGGGGTCTGGATACGTCGTCTACGTTTTCGTATCAGGGGTACGATTTTCCCGCCACGTTCCATGTTGTCATGGCTATCCGGACGAAAACGTCACGTACGCCACGTTTCGGGAGTAGTGTGAATGGTCCAGGCATAAGATGTGAACGTGCCATACAGTAATAGGGACCATTAATGGCAATATCTCTTAACCCTTTCAGTGCCAAGGGGGTCAGAAAAATTCAAATTTTTCCGAGTTGAGCTGAACTCAAATTTTTCATAGCTCAGCTGTAGATCCACGGATCTTTA
The DNA here is from genome assembly GCF_964019385.1 of Sycon ciliatum. Taxonomy (NCBI): domain Eukaryota; kingdom Metazoa; phylum Porifera; class Calcarea; order Leucosolenida; family Sycettidae; genus Sycon; species Sycon ciliatum. Next base: position 173,388 of record NC_088650.1, read on the forward strand.
CAAACGATGACTCTCTGGAAAGATATCATGGCCAGGCAGACAGCTGTGAAGAGAAAATGCAGCGAAAATAGTCTTCCTCGCGAGGGCGCCTGAGCGAAGTCCGTTTTCTGCATTTTCGTAGCATCTGCACTTTCTCACGCGCGCGCGATCGATCGCAGTGCAGTCTACTTTCAACGCACGAAATTCGGACAAAGTTGACCTGAAAGCCACTGAAAATCTCGATGTTTAGATACGCAATACGCATGGGTTGCCGCGAAAGAAATAGAGAAACCCGCGATGCGCATACGTCATGTTTTCTATACGCGACAATTGTTTGTCCGAGCGCGCGCGCTTCAGGCTTTGCCCTGGCGATATCTATCCTCACGGACACAAAACGTTGTGATGAGTCGATAGCCAAGGTCTTCCTGAAGACGTAGAGTGGTCGTTTGTAACTCTCCTGTGTGTAGAAGTGGAGATATGAATTTATTTGTACTCACATACTCAGTCTGGGCGACTAAAGTCGCCCGTGGCACTGAGAGGGTTAATTTGCTGGCAAAAAATCCTATATATAGGGTTTGAAAATGTGTGACCTTTATGCCTTTGTTATTGGTCATCATGAGCCATTCATGACCCAAAATAACAGCATAATGGTTTTCATAGAAGCTGTAAATATGTTTGAGGCATGAATGTTTACTTTTTAGATTCATAGGGCATCATGAATACCCATTTTCAGCAAGAATTGAAACTTTGAGCAGCATTGTTCAGCTGGTGTCATGGAAAGGACTGAAGCAGTGAATGTGCAGAACATTACAGGTGTGGCACCGGGTGGTTTCTTGACGACATATCGCACATGCCGTCGTGAAACTACCAGTTTTAAGGATAAAACAAGGTCCAGTAAAATCTCAAATCCTATAATTATATAGGATTCGAAAAATAGGGCACAGGCCTTAGTAATATTGCACAAGGAGATGAGTCTGAGATGTTAGTATTTGAAAACATTATCTTATTCAACTCCCAGTGTCTACTAAGACCTAGCAAGGAAGAATTGGTCACATACTTTTCCCTATGCTCGTGCCACACCCATTTTGAGTTGAAAAATATGACCAAAATCCTATAATTATATTATAGGATCTAGAGATACATGTACATATGTGATGATTGACCAAAGCTACAATGACATTATGATTGTACATGACACAGAATGCTGTCAATTTAATCCTTACTTGACGAGCACGATTGAATGTAGTCAACACCCCACGAGTAACATTCTTCACTGATTGCTTTGCATCCTCGGCCATGATTCTCCGCTGCTGGCACGTCGCCCTTACCTCCTTGTAAGCACAGTTCAGGAAACTACCTCAAGGCCTACTAAACGGGACAAAAACGTCAAAGTCACTACGCCAGCGGAAGGTAGAGTCGGCAATTCGCGCAGAACACACGTTATTATGTTGAGAAGACTCCGCAGAAAGCTACAAAAGTATGCTTTCCTTTCAAACTTAATTGCTCAAAGTGATGGCTGATATGATCGATGCAGTGACTGGTGAATGGCGATTTGGTTGGCAGGCTGACGTTTCGAAAAAGAAAAGAAAATTGATGTCAATAATTAAACGTCACTGATATGACATGATCTGAGAAAATTATGAAAATTATTATTGTTATTAGTTTACGTCACTGATCTGAGAAAATTATGACGTGAAAATCAATGCAAAAATGCAAAAATCACAGTCATGTAGCTACTACAATGTAGATGCTCAATAAACACTCTATTTATTAGCTAAAGATCTTGTCATCATGCATGATATAAGAGTAGATAAACGTTTTGTTTTATCTACTCTTGATGATATACGACAGTCGTCGTTATTTATTGAAGAAACACATGAGAACGAGTTGTGCAGCAACTATCCACGACTGTAACATGATCGCTTTTTACATTAAATTTTTTTTATTACTGGCTCAGTATCCGAGTTTATTTTAAAAGTCGATCGACTTTTGTAGTCATGATGACAGATCTGCAGAGTAGTACTAGTAGTAAGAGTCCATAAACTGTTTACTAAGATGCACTCTTGCCAGTCTTGGTAGTAGACCATGATAGACAGACGACATGCATGACAACGGGTTTCTGTGTAGCGCTCCCGGGAGTCAGCCTGTCGTCGTGTCGAGCTGTCAGCCTGTCAGGCTCAGCTCAGGCCTGGCCTGGTGCACCTGCCTCGTAGATCCTACATCTGCTGGTGACCTGGTGAAAACCAGCTGTGGCCTGCTGGCAGTGCTGCTTCACAAACAAGCATGAGAGAGGCCTTCACCTGTCTCCGGAAGTTCTTCATGAGCACAACTATTACTTTCCTAGCACTTGCAGCTTGATTTGTGAAATAATAATTGTGTGTCCTAGGTACTGTACTACCTAGCTAGGTGAATGGACTGTAGCCTAGTATAGTGTAGGTGCAGAGTCCTAAGTCACAAGTGTACGTCATTCGCGTACGACAACTGTACGACTTTCTTGCTCGCAACGCGTGGACGCTCACCATCGCATCAGTGTTCACGTCTTGATCTTTTCCAAGTAGTCTAGGAGCCAAGTCAGCAAAAGTCCAAGGAATAAGGAGTTAGTGTGACACCTTGTCCAGGAAGGATTTTTTGACGGATTTGGAATGGCATAACAACCAGTAACTGACCTCTGAAAACCAGAATGTGCCAAAGTTGTCCGTTCAAGAGTTATGGCCTATTTACTAAAATTGCCATGGTTACCATAGCAACGTACATGTAAATTGCCTCTTTTTAGCTCAAAAGACATGCAATATGGGTCAAATAGATAATGAATGGCTGTCAAAGTCATAAGTGAAGATAAAAGTTCCCAAAACTGCCTTCAAAATAATATAAATGTCATCAAAAGTGAATTATTTAATACTGGTGTGGTTTGTACATGTACAATGTACATTGTACATGTATTTAGTATCATTATTGCATTGTATGTAGAGGTAGTATCGCCGTTATTTATCAGTGGGAAATTGCTGTGTGGTCACCAGGAGCAGAGCTTGACACTGGCACACAGAAGTACGAAATAAGAACTGTTCAGTATGCTTCACAAACAAGGAATAAATCTGCCCTACATGTACATGTAGGTGCAGTGACCGTGCAGAAGGGTGAGTCGTCAGGCAAAGCTGTTGCAGCTCTTCGCTAGTCCTTTTCTCTATCCTCCAGCGACTATGTGTCAAGCTGCAGCAAAAGCTCTGGACCTGAAATCTGTGATGGCCATCGGATGGAGAGGTTGTAGCACACCATCAATGGGCAGCGGGACCTGGGATACCATCATACCAGGCTGAGCAGCAGCACATGTCTCCTGAAAGAGCTGCCTGGAAGGTGGCTTTGGCTCTACGGATATACATGTAGTTATGGGAGTCTTGGAAGGGGGACGACTCATGGATAGCCCACTGGAGTCATGAAGAAGATCTGTTAGTGTTATCGTGCCTCGTTGACAGATGTAGTCGCTGGAGGATTAGAGAAAAGGACTAGCGAAGAGCCGCAACAGCTTTGCCTGACGACTCACCCTTCTGCACCAAGGCCTGGGGTAGATTCATTCCTTGCTGATGAAGCATACTGAACAGTTCTTGTTTTTGGATGGAGAGCCAAGGATAAATTTATAGAAAGGAAAAAGGACCATTGAACTGCAAGCTATGCTAGAATATCCACGAACACCACCAGTTACTAAACAATCACCTTCCCCTCATATGTTATCATATACATATAACTTAGAACCTTCCAAGTTGGAAGGCTGGTGTAGTGCGCATCCAAGATGTGCTAGAGCTGTTAGCAAGTTAGTTGTAGAACGCCAGTACCGTTGGTCAGTGTCGTGCAATGTTATCGCATTAGCTGATTGTTTAGTATTTTAGTGGTGTTAGTGGATATTATAGCGTAGCTTGTAGTTCGATGGTCCTTTTTCTTTTCTACTTGTATAAGTTCTTGTTTTGTACTTCTATGTGCCAGTGTCAAGCTCTGCTCCTGGTGACCACACAGCAATTTCCCACTGATAAGTAACTTCGATACTACCTCTACATACAATGTAATAATGATACCAAATACATGTACAAACCACACCAGTATTAAATAATTCACTTTCGATGACATTTATAATATTTTGAAGGCAGTTTTGGGAACTTTTATCTTCACTTATGACTTTGACAGCCATTCATTATCTATTTGACCCATATTGCATGTCTTTTGAGCTAAAAAGAGGCAATTTACATGTACGTTGCTATGGTAACCATGGCAATTTTAGTAAATAGGCCATAACTCTTGAACGGACAACTTTGGCACATTCTGGTTTTCAGAGGTCAGTTACTGGTTGTTATGCCATTCCAAATCCGTCAAAAAATCCTTCCTGGACAGGGTGTCACACAGCTCAGTTCTGATGACCCCCTGGCTCCTAGACTAAAGTGTAGCACGCTTGGTGCAGCTTTTTTGGATTTACCAAGTACGGTAACTATTGGCTCAGCTCCATCAGCTGTTGGACATGTCGGATGTCGATCATCAGAACTGCAATGATATGTAGATGGAGTCTGTTTTGGGCTCAGTGGCGAAAAAGTTTGTGAGTAAAGAAACAGAGCCGAGGTGGAGGCCCAGTACAGTGTCAGTGTGATCCAGTTCTGTTTTGAAGCAGAATACCTACTGCGTCAAGCACGTGCTACAAGCCGTAACAAGGTGTTTGCGAAAGGATTTGCCTGTGCTGCCTTGTGGAAGTCGCAATAATTATGGTTGGTTACCCTCTGACCTGTGGAGCTGTTGCTTGCTGAGAATTTGATGATTTTAGTCGCTGGGTGAGGTCACTCCTGTTGGTACTGCACTGTTTATCAGTCTCATCCGCATCTAGCAATCTTTCGGCCGTTCTTGACGATCTCTAGGAAGCGTGTGCTGCTCTCTTGTACTTGACGTACATACAGTTGTGGTGTTGAGGCAAGTAAAGCGTAACTGTGCATCAGGATCAGAATCTCTAGTCAATTTGTACAGCAGACGTGTGATAATGTCTGCTGCTCCCGTATCCAGTCAGCAACGTTCTAGCAGTGTAAGGATGGCACGACCTCCCCCGCCAGCACCGTTAAAATCATCCAGGCCACCGCCTCCTGTGCCGCGCCGCCACGATAGCTCACCAAATATGCAAGCCGCGGCACGCACACCCACAACCACACCAACATCTGTAGCTAGTACTTCTGGCAAGATCAGGGCTAGCGATATGTCGACTGTGACAATCACTCCACCGACTGCATGCCGCACTCCTACTACAGGAGGAGGCGCAAGGACACCGGAACGACCTCCTGGGGTTAGACGACCTCCACCACCACGTCCTCTAGCCAACCAAGCATTGGATAAGTGTCGTGGTGTTCCACAAAAACTAGCTCATACATCTGGATCTGTTCGCAGCCGACCACCACCGCGACCGGCAGGTCCACCACCACGCAGAGCAGCTACTGTGAAGCATCGTGGCAAACCGAGTACTTCCACTGACAGTGAATTGGCATCACTGACTGATAGCGCAGCAGCCGAGGTACCGACACAACATTCACCAGCTCCACTCATACTTAGTACTGAACCAGAACGAAAAGAACCCCCAAGTAGAGAAGCGCCAGTTGCTGATCAAGTCACAAAACGTACTCCAGGTAATCCTGTCTATGTGGCTGTTTGTGACTTCAGCGGTGAAAATGATAATGAACTTTCCTTTGCCAAGGGAGAAGCTATTATGCTGATGGAAGATGATGCTAGTGATAATGGCTGGATACTTGGACTAAACGAGTCTGGCGCAGAGGGATATTTACCAGTTACGTTCCTTGAGGACTAGAAACTATTATTGCTATCATGGTGGGCTCATCAACGTTGATGCTGAACAAAGGCAAATTCTACATTTTAAAACGATGCATGTGGACATTCATGACGTGGCCAGTTAACATGGAAGGTAATTGATCACTCTCGTGGAGTGTAAGAGAGTTATGTCGAAACTGACCGAATGCTGCGACTGCCTGAGCTAGCAGTTCAGCACTCGGGCCTGTTTTATTATGAATGTAGCTCTCTCTCTCTCTCTCTCTCTCTCTCTCTCTCTCTCTCTCTCTCTCTCTCTCTCTCTCTCTCTCTCTCTCTCTCTCTCTCTGCACTATATTATTTCCTGGAGAACTGGCTGTCTTTCCACTTGAGATGTTTTATTTTCAATCACTTTGATGAAGAATATTGTGTCAACTTCAACAGTATATCCCCTCCCCAAGGCAAATAAGACCATTTTTCTATTGTCGTATGTAGTGCGGGAGGAATTTTTTACATTTCGTATTCCCGTCCCTTGCCCAGCCACCCAGAAAGTAGCCCTGATGTTGATAGTGTTTATTTGTTAGGGTTTCACAGCAGCAGTTTCTCAACTACAAGATACTTTTTTTGCCTGTCTACATATTTAATGCTGACCCTTTTTTCATTGGTCACCATGTAGCGCGTCACAATGTTTTCACTATCCTTTTATTATCATTCCTTATTATCAATGACCTTTATCATCCGTATGAACAAGGAAAGTACGGAGTACGTAGTGTACTTTTATTATCAATGGAACTTGAAAGTGCACGGCTTGCAAGATCTTGAGTCTTGTGACAAGTGAAACACAGATTGACGTACACACTTGTAAGTTATATACAGAAGCCTTGCTTGGTAGTTTAACATGTTTCGAAAACACTTGTAAGTTGTAGTGACCATGGCTAGGCTGCTCATGCTGCTTGCACTCAACACACAATCAGATATACAGACAGTGTCAACAACAAATTCTTCTGCACTGCTGAAAGTGCACACACGACCTGCCAAGGCTGCCATGTCACAAACAATTGCACATAAGTCATTGACCTGCCTTGTCACATTCAACAGTTACTGTTACACTGTCCCTCCAGGAAATCGCGATTCCACGGATGCAACAAATTTCGCGATTTTGGCCCAAACCCGCGATTTTCAGCAAAATCCGCGATTTCTCGCGTTTTTTGTTGTTTTCTGCACTATATCTCACATTTTTATGCACTTTTCACGCAGTTCTTTCCATGATCCTGTAGGTTATTTCTTTTTGCACAGTACGACTCCCGAGTAGATATACCACATGTACGATGCAACAAATTTCGTGATTTGGCCCAAATCCGCAATTCTCTGCAAATAATTCCGCGAATTCCTGGCAAGTTCTGCATCATTCCGCACTTTTCGTCGCATTTTTTGTCACTTTCTGCCGCAATTTCTTGCGCAAGTTTTCGAGATTGTTTCCGCAAATTCCCGCCGGGACAGACTGTAGATCTACCTGACCTGCCTTGCCACAACCACACAGGACCTGCCTTGCCACAACCACACAGGACCTGCCTTACCACAACCACACAGGACCTGTCTTGCCACAACCACACAGGACCTGTCTCGCCACAACCACACAGGACCTGTCTCGCCACAACCACACAGGACCTGCCTTGCCACAACCACACAGGACCTGCCTTGCCACAACCACACAGGACCTGCCTTGCCACAACCACTCAGGACCTGCCTTGCCACAACCACACAGGACATGTCTTGCCACAACCACACAGGACCTGTCTCGCCACAACCACACAGGACCTGCCTTGCCACAACCACACAGGACCTGCCTCGCCACAACCACACAGGACCTGCCTTGCCACAACCACACAGGACCTGCCTTGCCACAACCACACAGGACCTGCCTTGCCACAACCACATAGGACCTGCCTTGCCACAACCACACAGGACCTGCCTTGCCACAACCACACAGGACCTACCTTGCCACAACCACACAAGACCTGCCTTGCCATATGCAACTGCACATGATCCGCACATTTACGCTTGTGAACAAGCTTATTGATGTACTGTGCAACCGCATCCAATTTGGACCGGGTCTACACGACTAGTAGCCGCAATATCTGTCTGCTAGTGGCTCACGATTAGGGCTAGAATGGATGGAAAACAAACACTAACATGTTTTTGTTTTACTTGCCAAACTTCCACCACCTTCCTTATTGGGAAAGGATGGCATCACCAAATTGCAGGGTAGATACTTACACGCAATAACAGGCGAGTACTGAAGTCACATTTTCAAGACCTATGCAATGACCGACAGTCCGACACAGAAGTGTTATCATCTTCAGGTCCATCGGGGCCAACGAGGTGCTACGTATTCCTCTTAGACGTACAAAGTCCCAATCAGTTGTCATGAAGACGAGCTAGAACCCATTCTTATCATTTCACTCATACAGTCAAAGAGTCATAGAGTCATAGAGTCATAGAGTCATAGAGTCATACAATACTCCATAGTGATACTACTAACTTCCTAGTAACATGAGTAAAGGGACTACACACCTGTTTTCTAACCACACCTGTACACAATCACATGTGACAGGGACAGACAGGGACAGGAAAATCTTTACTACCCACATACACACACATACATCCACGCAACCTCCTCCCCCCCCCCCCCCCACACATACATACACGCAACCTCCCTCCCCCCCCCCCCCCCCCCCACACACACGCAACCTCCTCCCCCCCCCCCCCCTCCCCACACACACACATACACAAGAGCATTTGCGTCCAAGGCAAATTGCATAAATCTGGCATGCAGGAAATGGAATTGCCCTACATGTACATGTAGCTACAGTCATGTAGCTGACACATGCCTAGCCAGTGCACTAGCTGACACATGCCTAGCCAGTGCACTCTGAGCTTAACACATGCCTAGCCAGTGCACTCTGAGCTTGTTGTATGCCTAGCCAGTGCTCTCTGAGCTTGGTGACATACTATTACTATAGTACTAAGTATTATTATTATGACGTATCTGTACTGCACAGACAAGTATACGACCAGGTGCATCTAGCTACCCGGATATACAGGGAATAGAACAAAAATAGAAACAACAAAACAAAGTCATGATGCTGAGAAAAGAAGCATCCTCCATTGGACCGGGTGTGAGCACAGTGCGAGCTAGACAAGTTTGTAATTGCCTTTACACCAAGCACAACGAGCAGCGGGATTGGGTTTGTGCTGCGATCTGCTCAGAACGCACACATGCATGCACGCACACTACTAGTAATGTTGAGGTCACTGCTACATGTAGTGCCATACTGGTGCAGCTATATAAACAACATCATAACCACATTGGGGTCATGTGACAGTGATGACATCATCAGATATACCATGCTGGTACATGGTGAAAATATCAGCAAAAAAGCATGTGACACAGAGCAGAGATTCAGGCATTGGCAAAAAAGTGCTGGAAAAGTCTCTAAAGGAAATCGGGAATGGCCTACAAACAGAAAGCTGGTGTACAAATGACTGAATAAAAATACCATTGCCAATGGTGGCAATTGCGCAGCAATGTGTTTAGGTAGCATTGTTAACTACCATGGTGATAGATTGCCATGGCGGTACAACGGGTTCACAAGGAGATGGCGGCAGTTCCCGCACCGGCAGTGGTAACAAAGCATGTGGCACGATTCTCTGGGTAGCCCTGCTTGATGTGCTTGATAAGGGCATCAACACCATCCTTTCTCACTAAAGTCACAGTACAACCACCAAAGCCACCGCCGGTCATCCTGGCTCCATACACACCATCAACTTCTTTAGCCAACGCTACCAAGTGATCTAGCTCGCCGCAGCTAACCTCGTAATCAGCTCGCAATGACTCGTGGCTTTCGTACATCAGACGGCCAAACGTGGCCATGTCATTGGCACGCAGAGCAGCGACAGCATCCATAGTTCTCTTGCACTCCGTGATGACGTGACGAGCACGGCGATACTGCAGGTCAGACAGCTGGCTCTTGAATGACTCAAGCAACTGCAAGTCACAGTCGCGTAGCGCTGGCTTCTCCAGGACCTTTGCAGCCTGCTCACAAGTTGCACGTCTTTTCGGATACTCCGATGAGCCGAGGGCATGTTTAATGTTAGAGTTTGTAACAACAATCACAGTGTCGGGATCATTGAACGGCACTAGCTCACCTGTAGGTGGTGCTCTGCAATCAATCAACAATGCGTTACCTTGGCGACCCATGGTTGCAATGAACTGGTCCATGACACCACAAGGCACATGCGCATAGTCGTGCTCCGCTTTCTGACAAGCCAGTGCCTTGGCAGTTAGATCTGTACTCTTCAGGTCTGGGCATAACTCCTCCAGGAACGTGAAGGTGGCTACCTACCAACATACACAACAATCACAGTAACAACAGCAATAACACACAACACACAAGACAGAGCATACGGTTGCGTTCGTGTAAGAGACCCAGCAGCAGACCCAGCCTACTCGACAAATCAATCTCACTCTTTTCTGGACTAATCAAGAACTGAGGGGAAACCCTCGTTGTGGCCAGCTTCATCTTTTCAGAATCAAATGCACGGAGTCGTATTCGCCTCCCTGCTGTGTTAATTTATTTTTATTTTTACTCTACTTGCAAGAATAGAAGGGTTCTAGCCGGGGGGGGGGGGGGGGAGAAGGTGCAGCCCCCCCCCCCCCCCCCCACACACACACTCTGATAGCGCACTACTCAGAAATTTTCGGTGCTCAAAATTTTCGGTATGAGGGCAACAGGCCAGGTTAGGTGAACAGAAATTTTCGGTACAGAGAAGCGGTTCCCTATTGGATTATGTGTGTTCGTGTTTGTTCGGTATATTGAAATTTTAGGTATGAAACAGACGCACCGAAAGTAAAGTACCGAAAATAAAAGTACACCGAAAATTTGTGAAATTACAGTACCCTACTCATTATTCGATTTTCATGTTTTCCAGTTCATAGAGCGAAAATGAAGCCAGAAATTGATCGTTCTGCGTGCATGAAGAACGCTGATCCACCCATTTTGGCAGAACATCAATGTAAAGTCTATGCATGCAAGACAGCAGCAGCATGTAGAGGTATTTGTTTGAAAACTAGCTCTCATGGGCGTACATGCATAGCAACACTGTACCTCGAACTACTTTTACCGACTTCTACCAGAGCGCACGCCCGGTGGAGCTCATCTACAGAAAGAAGCAGTTTCTACGGAAACCTCTCGAACAAAAAGCCCCCCCCCCCCCCCCCCCCCCCCCCTCTCGTATGTAATACCTTTTGAAGTAGTAGTTACGCGTGAGCTCCAATGTAGGGAGCAACACACAATTCCCCAAGTATCGCCAAAGTCGCACCAACCTCTTCTTCACATTGCTGTCCCCGGCGCAGGCTTGCGAATTAGATGGTTTGGAGGCAACAACGTTGTGAACGGCCAACGGTCCTCAGTGTTTGTTCAGCACCTCCATGAGCGACACTGACTCACGCTGCTATCTGGTGTTTACGAGGTGTTTTCGCGCTGAAAACGGAGCGTCTCTGTAAGTTTGTATCCCTGGTGATGTTTGTGCCTGGAGAGCACTATATAAGTGGTGCTCTTCAGGCACAATCTTCCTCAGCCTACTCAAGCTCAACTGATGAGGGGTGAATTCCCCGAAACACTGCGTATTGAGCAGGGGGTGGTGCGTTCTTGCAGATTTGCCGAGTGGAAGGTTCGATGGACTTCTCGTGTGCTCTGGATGGCAGTTGTGAGTCAGTCAAGTGAGAATTTAATTCAGCAGGAAAAGCGCGAGCTCTCACGTAGGGAGCAACACACAATTCCCAGTAGTTGAGCTCTCACGTAGGGAGCAACACACAATTCCCAGTAGTTGAGCTCTCACGTAGGGAGTAACACACAATTCCCAGTAGTTGAGCTCTCACGTAGGGAGCAACACACAATTCCCAGTAGTTGAGCTCTCACGTAGGGAGCAACACACAATTCCCAGTAGTTGAGCTCTCACGTAGGGAGCAACACACAATTCCCGGTAGTTGAGCTCTCACGTAGGGAGCAACACACAATTCCCAGTAGTTGAGCTCTCACGTAGGGAGCAACACACAATTCCCAGTAGTTGAGCTCTCACGTAGGGAGCAACACACAATTCCCAGTAGTTGAGCTCTCACGTAGGGAGCAACACACTATTCCCAGTAGTTGAGCTCTCACGTAGGGAGCAACACACAATTCCCAGTAGTTGAGCTCTCACGTAGGGAGCAACACACAATTCCCAGTAGTTGAGCTTTCACGTAGGGAGTAACACACAATTCCCAGTAGTTGAGCTCTCACGTAGGGAGCAACACACAATTCCCAGTAGTTGAGCTCTCACGTAGGGAGCAACACACAATTCCCGGTAGTAGTTACAATGTGAAAATATCAGATGTGCTGTGATCGATTGTGTACAGCTCCATGCACAGGAATACCTGCACAGGAATACCTGCAAAGGAATACCTGCACAGGAATACCTGCACTGGAATGTACTGCATACTTCAGTGCATACCGTATTATCTCTAATATAAGCACGGTCCTTTATTTTTTCAATGTTCCTCCGCCCCGTGCTATTAATGGAGACGTTCCTTTATTGGAGACTGTTCCATTAGTATTTCAACCTCATTTCAGAGGCATGTTGCCATGCCAAATTCATGTATGACACACACATTTCAGGGTTTTTTTTGCCGGTACAGATAATGAATTGACACAGTGTGCTTATAATGGAGACTGAGCACTTTATTTTTTGAATGCCGCCCCAAGGTGTTCTATTATTGGAGACGTGCTATTATTGGAGACTGTGCTTATATTAGAGATAATACGGTATGTCGGGTAAACACCGTATTTTGATGTGCACATGGAAATCGCTTCACAAGTAGAAACTCGACAGCCTGGGGCCAGATCGATGGGTACACTACTGGTGGGGTGATCGATTCCACCGTATTTGCACAAATAACTGCTGAACAACTTTTTCGTGACAAGATTTTGCAGTATTATTCGCAGCTGCTGACATAGGAATTTCTGAGTGATTTTGCAGAACCTGTCTAAACCTTAGAAATATTTGCAGCTAACCGTTTAGTGTAAATGGGATCTAGTTTCGTAGGATATCTCACCTCCAACGACGCTGAGCTTGACAATCCACCACCCAATGGAACTGATGTGGAAATAGCCACATCAAATGCAGGAATATTTCCACGGTTCTGGTCAAATCCTGCCACAACACCAAGGAAGTAGCTGTACCACTTGGCCTCCACAGCAGGTGTCAAAGGGTTGGTAGGGCTTGGTGTGGGGAACTCATAACGGCATTCTCCATCAACTGCGGCTGATGTAACTACGCGACACCTGTCAGAGTCAGTTTTGCGGCCAACCAACACACACACTTTGTCGTGCAAAGCCATTGGAAATACAAAACCATCATTGTAATCAGTATGCTCGCCAATCAAATTGACTCGGCCAGGAGCGAAAGCACCATGAGTTGGCTCGCTGCCATAAGTCTCTTTGAAGAGGGCAACAGCTTCTTCTTTCACAGTATCCACCATCTTCCAAAACTAGACACCACGTTACTAACTACTAACTTCCAGTACACTCACAAAGAAAACGTAGTGGTTTTTTGTTTTCTTTGTTTGCTGGGTCAACCGTTGTTCGCTTCTCCACTCATCTCACTGCACTCCTTTTGCGATGTTATTTTTTTGGAATTTTGGAAATGCCCATGCCATGGTCACGCGGCGCGGGTGCAACACCTCCTAGGCGGCGCCGACATGTAGAGACGCACGTGACACACAATGATTACACTGCATGCACAGCACAGACAAACCATTACATGTTCTGACAAACAAGTCAAAACTTTTGTGTGTGTGTGTGTGTGTGTGTGTGTGTGTGTGTGTGTGTGTGTGTGTGTGTGTGTGTGTGTGTGTGTGTGTGTGTGCGTGTGTGTGTGTGTGCGTGTGAGCTGTGCTAGTCCAACAAAAAGCTTTCTTGATAAGCAGATACGCTGACCTGGTAGGCTGGTACATGGTTTACATAACATTGTACAGACTCTTGCTGGCAAGTACACTGCAAACAATGTCAGGTAACAATGTCAGGTGTAGAACTTCCAGACATCCTCCCTCTGCATGGATAAGAACACCAAACGCACCCGGTGCGTTTGGTTGGTACGATCTAGAACAGGATCGAACAGCTGGTGCACATGGAGCAGCCTCATGCCAACCAAACGGTACTCCAGAAACAGAGCACATTTTTGTGAAAAGAATGTGCCAAACCAAGAGTACATGAAAAGGTTTTCATGTACTCTTGGCCAAACTTGATGCGCGCACGTGCATTCTCCATAATGTGTATGGGTCACCATGGTCACTTTGTACGGTACAACGAATCCAACCCAAAATCGTATGCACGTGATCATTTGGGACCAAAATCGATGTTCCCGCCAGGTTTCACAGTGAAAAAGGGAAACTGCTCGGTCTGCTCCGGCCTCGAGGCCGGAGCAAGCAGAACATGTTCTGGCCGACCCAGAACAGGTGCAGACCCAACCAAACGCGCTGTTCTGGTGAATCCTGTTCTAGTTCGTACCAACCAAACGCGCCCCTAATAAGAAGCCATCCACGTACGCTCAATGTAAATTATTGAATTTCCCATCTTACAAAAAACCTGCATTCAAGCATCCACTCCATGGCATGGAACTTTTAAAATTACTTATCTTATCTTCATTGGCGCATGCACTGTACTGCTAGACCCACAACTCGCAGACGACACATGCATACACCCTCCATCTGCCGCAGCACCTTGAACCTAAGTCCTTGAACGCCCATTGCCATAGCAATGATAGCGATGGCTTCCTCACGCTGAGGCTCTGAAGTAAAGCCGAACGCAGGAAACGTTCAGTGAGAAAGTGAGAACATACGATACAGTGTATTGTCACTGCAGTAACGCTATGTCTGTACAGCAGCTACTGTACATACATGTACATGTATGTACAGTACAGTGTCAGTGTACAGTGTACAGTGTATACTGTATATAGCAGCAGCTACTGTACTTGCAAGTACTAGAGTAGTAATAAGATGCCGAAAAAACACAAATAAATACGGTGAAAGTTGGTGAAGTAAAAATACAAAATAGCCTCCAGGGCTGAACACAGTACAACACAGGGGTGATATCATGCTGCATTGTGGCTGCCTTTCCCTAGGCCAGGGTACCCTAACCATACTGCATTGTATTAGGTACTTGGGCAGAAAACAAGCCAGCCAATCAGGGATCAATATTCAAACCAGCAATCATGAACATACGTACATACAGCTAGGCGGTGCGTGCAGTATGTCAACTCAAGCACACCACCAGATAAATCAAGAGAGAAACTCACAAAAGCAGAGTTGGACGGGACGTCGACTCTGCCATTAGTTCGGCTACTGCTAGACTAGCAGTAGCCGAACTAATGGCAGTAGCAATGGCAGTGATGGTGCACTACTGACAACTCCCGCAATGCTAGAACAGCGTAACACTTCTAAACAGTTTTTCAAAGCTTCAAGTGACTAGGTAAAAGTAAGGTTTCCGAAAAGCACGGCGGACATAGTAACCATGGAAACCGTGTACACTACATGACTAAATAGAGAGAAGCACTGATACAACTATAGTGTGTGTGCGTGTGAGAAATCAAACGGCATATCTCCGTATGCGTGTGCAAAATCAAACGGCATATCTCCGTATGCGTGTGCAAAATCAAACGGCATATCTCCGTATACCTGGGTATGTAAGTAACATGACGCGGAGCTATCTTCAAATCATGGAGTATGGGGAAAAAATTATTCAGCACAGAACAAGTGCTGGAAGAGCTGGAACGTACAGATGTACAATGGCCCGCTGCTGCTGCTGCTGTTGCTATACAATGATGTAGTTAGTATTGCTGTAGTCGAGTATCACAATGACCAATGTGAGGAACAGGTACAGCACATTGTAGAGCTTAGTGCCAGTGGGCGTAATGTCAAAAGGGTCGTGCTCAACATCAGTACATTGCACATGCCAATACAGCATGGCATAATCCACATTGCAGGATTACTGATACATGATGGAGCTAGTGTTGGTGCTGCTGGAAAACATACCCTGACATAAGGGGTACACCTCAAGAGCATGACCGGCTGCTTCGTGCATGTACTGTGCACGCTCAAGTGTTCACTTGCCCATGATACTGAGCATATTGTAGCTATGGCCCAGTGTAGCTACGACACTGTGTAGCTAATAGCCTATGGCCCAGTGTAGCTATGGCACTGTGCAGCTATGGCACTGTGCAGCTATGGCACTGTGCAGCTATGTACGTTCACTGCGCTCACTATAGTAATATCCTGGACCGGAGCCTATACGATATTCATACGACGATGTTGTAGTGTTACCATTCTGCAGGGAAGATGCACCACTGCCACCACCACCACCACCACCACCACCGTAAGCAGGTGATGGCAGACTGGACTGGACAATAGAGTTGGTACTTCCATACACAGGATGTATGGCTGGTGTAGAGGGATTGGCATTGAAACCAAACCTAGTATGCACAAACAAGCACGCACACGCACACGCACACACACACACGCACGCGCACACGCATGCACACAATCCCAACAGGACAACCGATAGAATAAATAAGGTAAGAACTTGAGAAAACAAACACATCAGTGTCATACACATCTAACACAAAGTAAGGCCACCCAGAATTAATTCGTTGTTTCGGGTCACTTCACTCATCCGTACCAGGGTCGGTCGGTCGGGTTTATTTTATATTTTATTTTGGTTACTGCGGTGCGACGGTGCATACATGATTGTACAATTGTGCATATCCAATGGGTTTTGTCCATCAAGCTAGTCGATCAAATCTGACTGTAGACGATCCAGCGCAGCCATTGTCCCATCAGATCAAGGTCCCCTCCACTCCAGGACCAGATCTTGGTCTCGCTTGCAAACGAGTCTGACGAGCAGCTCTCACCAGAACTTTTGTCAATGAGCGACACGGTGGCGGAGCTGATGCTGACCTGTTTCAGGACCGATTGCGGATCGGAGATAATAGAAGACAACTTCGTCACCAAGCGCTGCATCCTGTCATTCGGCTGCTTCTGAGCATGACGCCATGAGGTCGATGACTAGAGTCATGTACATAGGGTGTCATCGATTGGCGAATCTGGATTGAGTGCGAGCAGTCGGTGTGGTCCGAGCAACGCTGGCCCAATCGAACAAAACAAGGGTGTAGTACGCAAAATGTACACATATCGTACAAAGATTCTGTGAAAGCTGTCCAAAAACGGCAAAGTCCATTTCCACTCCAGCCACTCCGGGTGTGGAGGCCGGTGTGGTCGGATTCCACTCCAAGTACACCTACTCCGGATTCGATCGGATTCGACCAAACGATTACGCTCACTCTGAGCACACTGGCTCGGGATTCGCCCAATCGATCATGCCCATAGTCATTTGCATGCACAATAAAAAAATATCTTGCGGTCGGGTGAAAAAAGACGGTCGGTCGGGTGACCCGAAACAGCAAATTAATTCTGGGTGGCCTAACAGAAAAGAACACGCCACCCGCCTAACCTACATACGGACTGCTTATATGCAGTTATTTTGAGGTGGTCGAATGGTGGAAAGAGTTCTCAGACTTAAGGCTGATTCACAATACAACTTCTTGAGACGCGACATGCGACTTGCGACACATGCGACGAGCTGCGACAGCGACACACGGTTCACAATACAGGTTGTCCCCCGTTAATACGAGTCCGATTAGTACATAAACCCCGTTAGTACATAAGAAATCTCAAGTCCCGGACGAAACGTGGTCACTTCCATATAAATTTTGTCGGTTAGTACATAATTCGTTAGTACATAAACCTCGTTAGTACATAACATTTCTCCGTACCCACATGCCACCTACCTCAATAGTACATCATTTGTTGGTCTTTGGCCTTCCAGAGGAGGCACATCGTGTTTTAGTTTCTACTTGTGGACGCAATTAGCTCAGAAATCAGAGCGCACATCACAAACCAACAAAGCTCTGTTTTCTTTCCGAGTGACTGTACAGGTGCAGCTGGGTATGTATCATGTAAACTGTAGAATCTTCGCTAACTGTGACCGTTAAAACATAATTTTTATGTTATATCGAGGGAATCAAGAATAACTCGCTGCCTAGTCACCGGTAGCAAGAAACAATCAGAACAGTAGAAAAAAGTGAAAAATTCTGGTACACAAGCAAGTTAAGTACACTTTCGTTTAGTACATAAACCCCGTTAATACATGTACATAACATTTGTCAAGTCCCAGAGACTATGTATTAACGAGGGACGACCTGTATTCTTCATGTTTGCGACATCCACCACGGCTGTTACGCATGCCACATGCACAAGTAGTACTATGCACGTGCACTGCACGTGCACCCAGGGTCGAAACTGTACTCCATTTGTGTATGTCGGGTGTCGCATGTCGCAAAAGTTGAACTTTCTTCAACTTCTGCGACAGGTGCCTTGCGACAGCTCGTGGCAGGCAGTTTCTTGTCGCAACTGTCGCAAATCGCGTGTCGCGTCGCAGAAAGTTGTATTGTGAATCGCCCTTTATGGCCATAGGTCATTAGACGAGACCAAAAAAATAGAGATTCCCGGGCCCTCCCGCACCAAAATCAAGCGGAAGTCAATTTATTTTGAACAGTTCATATACATGTACAGTACTGATCATGTGTGTAGATCTACATGTACATGTATGACAGCGAGTCAGCGAGTCACACAAACCCGCACTTGAATGACTCCCTGACTCAGGGCCGTCCGTCGTTGGTCCGAAATACAACAACTTTATACAGGTATTAAAGTCGCGTACCTGTTGTACCTGTTTTCTGTACCCGTTGTCTGTACCCGTTGTCTGTACCCGTTGTCTGTACCCGTTGTCTGTACCCGTTGTCTGTACCCGTTGTCTGTACCCGTTGTCTGTACCCGTTGTCTGCACCCGTTGTCTGTACCCGTTGTCTGTACCTGTTGTCTGTACCTGTTGTCTGTACCTGTTGTCTGTAGAAAAATAAAAAATAAAAATTACCGGAACATACTGTAAAAGAGAGTTCAGCATGCCATGCATACATACAAAGAAAAAAAGAAAAATTCATCCGCCCGCGCCAATTTCCCATGGGTCCTGCTCGGGAATCTCGATTTTATTTTGGTCTTGCCTTATGACACACTTGTACTTGTACTTGCTCACTGCCAAAATTGGTAATGTGGGTCTCCCCGGGAGAGGGGAGAGAGACTCAAAACTAGAGTCAAAAGGAATCTTGGAAAGGTGGCTCTTGAGCTGACCAACGACCGACACCCCCTGAAAAGGCTGAAATCCCCAAACTATGGGTGGACTTGGAAATGATCCCACTTATGGGCTCACCACACCTCAGTAAATGGGTGCGGACAAGGTGAAGAAAAAGGATTGACGGCATCAAGGTATCCGTCCCGGGATCCAACTGCAGTTACCCCTGCCCCCAGTGAAGGCATTTTCATGGTTTTTCCCAATTCAGTGCTTTTGGGGCAAAACCTGGCCGAAATCCTATTCTTGGTATAGCTTGCTTTTTGAAGAAATAGACTTCAAAAACATAGTTGGAAGAGCAGTCCACGGGGGATTACAGAAAAAATGTGAAAAACTCAAAATTTGACCCATCTATGGCCAAAGGCTAGGATATCACCTTTTTATGAATAGACCTTATGGACATAGTACAGATGTAGGAAGTTCTGTACTAGGACCGTAGGTGTGTACATACCCAGTTGGGTGTTCATTGTGTGCTATACATGGCTGGGTGTTCATTGTGTGCTATGCATGCGCATTGGACCAATTTTAGCCTTATAATGATTGGCAAACAATCGCTTTTCCAGCTTCTTCACTTTGGTTAGAACTAATGACTAGCTAGATCTTTGTCAGAAAAAAGTTTTCGTATGAAAAGCTTTCAGGGCCATTTCTTAGTGGAAATAGCAGTAAACACAATACTGTATAAGTACAAATTTTCGTTTGGAATTAACTTTCGCTATATTCGTTAGGGGGCACGAAATAACAAAAGTTGTTTTTCTGAACGTTCGGGGTGACAGGCCTCGACTAAAAAATAAATTTAGTACGTAACAAGCCTGCTGGTGGAGTGAAATAACGAAATTTAGTACGTAACAAGCCTGCTGGTGGAGTGAAATAACGAAAATTTGCACTTATACAGTAGCGTCCAGCACATTCAACACCCAACCGGGTCTACGGGATTCCACGAGATTCTACGGGATTTCGTGCATCTGTACAACGTGCATAAGGCTTATGGACTGTAGCTAACAGGTGTTTCGGAGAAAGGAGTCTTAAATGACGGTTTTAAGCAGCAAAGCCAATTTAAGCCCACGCATGCACGTGTTGGTCACGGGTTCGTCACGCAGCACATGATGAATATAAAATAATTTTTCGAAAATGGCGGATGAAAAAAATAAAACTTACATAGCCGCTTTGCCTTGCCTCGCGTCAGCAAAGCAACTTCCCTGTCAACAAATTTCTGTCATCCAGTTATTCAAGGTGACTCAAGGTTGTGTTTTCTCAGTTAGTCCACAGTGTCGCAGGGTGGTTTACTGTGAGGCAGTCAGCATAGCTGCAAGAAATGATCGCCGCGTCCATCTCGGTAGCTTTGCCGCAGCTGGCGGATTCTGCTCCTGCTCCGACCGCGGGTGCGCCGGACAAGCCCTTGATGTACCCTAAATACATGATGAAACTGATGTTCTCCCTTTCGACGGCCAGTCAGCCGTGACAGCCAACCAATTGGTTGTGTCTGTACCAGCAGCAGCAGCAGCAGCCTTGTTCCCGACGCCTGCCTCCGGTAAGCCTCGAGCTACTGCCGTGCAGAGCCATGTAAGCATGACGATAATTGCGAAAGTACTCGGGGGGGGGGGGGGGGTGTATTGATCTCAGCTGCCTGTTGCCCCCTGCCGGCCTCATAAACTCTGCCGATGAACCACTTCAGAAACGCATTTGCTTCTCTGAGCAAGACGGCCAGTTGGTGGTGACAGCAGCATCTGCGTATCCCTCTGCATGTGGCTCGAAGCATGGACAATTTATTGCTGCATCATCTCTGACCAGCAACCGGCCAAGTCTCTTGAACTGTGGGGATATCAGCTACAGGTTTTGCAGGCGGCCAAGAGGTCCAGATGGGCAGCAGTAGCTGAGTACGACGTACAGTTCCGCCAGAGAGCGTCATGCTGCTCGGAGGTGCAGTGGGATAAGATTGACATGGACCTTTACACCCGTTGTTTCACCGGCCAGTCTCTGTCATTTTGCTCCGCCTGTAACAAGTACGGACATGTTGCTGCGTCCTGCCTGTCTACCCCACGGACTCAAGCACAGAATTCCGCTGGCAGTACCACTCACACCTGTGACGCCTTCAACAAGGGCATGTATAGCTTCAACAAGGGCATGTATAGCTTTTGCAGCAGTAGATACCATCACGTGTACTCCTCTTGTGGAGCCGGACACGGACACCAGGAGCCAGCCGCTGCCCCCGCATTGCCAAGGCCAAGTAGTTCTTTCAAGTAGTTCTCTCAAGTGCAGCCAGGTAACACCCTGTCAAGTGCAGCCAGGTAACATCCTGTCAAGTGCAGCCAGGTAACACAGATAACACCCTGTCAAGTGTCCCAGCAGTTACACATACAGTGCCTGGCCAGCACAGAAAGGCAGCCAGAGTAGTGCGTGGTTACTCGGCTAGACCCACTACTGCCAGCAGCCGGAAACTAGCAACAGGGCAAGCCAATCTACCTGCCAACATAAGTAGTGTCCACAAGTGTGTGTGACATGGTACAAGAGTAGTGTCCACAACTGTGTGTGACATGGTACAAGAGTACCAGTAACAGTGAAAGAAGCGTTTGCAGCGGGACCAGACAATAGTCCAAAACCTCAGTAGACCAGACAATAGTCCAAAACCTCAAGACCTCAGTACCAGCCTGCAACTATCTACATGCAGCCATGTATGCAGCAGCAGCAGCAGCAGCAGCAGCAGCAGCAGCAGCAGCAGCAGCAACAGCAGCAGCAGCAGCAGCAGCAACAGCAGCAGCAGCAGCAGCAGCAGCAGCAACAGCAGCAGCAGCAGCAGCAGCAAAGTGACAAAGACAAAGACAAAGTGTACCAGCAGCAGCACAGAGTCAGCAAAGACAAAGTGTACCAGCAGCAGCACAGAGTCAGCAAAGACAAAGTGTACCAGCAGCTGCACAGAGTCAGCAAAGACAAAGTGTACCAGCAGCTGCACAGAGTCAGCAAAGACAAAGTGTACCAGCAGCTGCACAGAGCCAGCATGCAGGGTTGGGCTACACATTGTGCTCAGGCAGATAGAGCCTCAGTACACATTGCCAGCCGCACCAGCCGCACTAGTCATGTCTTACGCACTGCCAGCAGCAGCAGCAGCATATCCTCATGGAACTGCTGGAATGTATCGACCACACCTGCAGCCGCTGAAGCTACTACTACCTCTGTGTGACGGCAGTGAGGAGAATGATGTGCGCTGGCGCCAAACGTTCTTGAGTCTGGTGGAAACGTTCCCAATGTTAGCAAGGTTTACAAGATTCTTGAGTCTGGTGGACACGTTGGCAATGTTAGCGAGGTTTACAAGATTCTTGAGTCTGGTGGAAACGTTGGCAATGTTAGCGAGGTTCACAAGATTCTTGAGTCTGGTGGAAACGTTCCCAATGTTAGCGAGGTTTACAAGATGGCTCGGCTACGTGAAGCACTCGCTGGTGGGTCAGCCGATGAACTGATCCTGGACATCATGGATGGACCACATGTTTCGGAGTAGATGAACGACAGAGTAACATCGAGAAGAGCCCTGCATAATACTGTGGACATCGCACTGAAGTGACCAATACAAAAACACATAGTGCCTGGGAAAACTTACGGAGGCAACGGTCCAGGCAAGTCTTCATCTGCGTCACTATCATAGCGCTTTGGATTGTCAAAGAAACGCGCTTGTGCTGCATCATGTGCTGGGGTTGGTGATGACGGGGACGGCTAAATGCACACGTGTAAAAGCGTATGCGCACGTGCACACACACACACACACACACACACACACACACACACACACACACACACACACACACATATATACACACACACATCAATAAGAGTATGAAACACTCCTGGACATATCTGCGCTGAAGCAGCAGTAATACAAAGACATCACACAATGACATCACACAATGACATCACACAATGGCATCACACAATGGCATCACACCACACAATGGCATCACACAATGACATCACACCACACAATGGCATCACACAATGACATCACACAATGACATCACACAATGTACATGACCCATGTACACTTGCGCTCGGTAAAATCCGAGGAGAAGAGATAATCTTGGTGGATGGTTTGAGACGACCTTTCTTGATGTCTGGGTTTCAACTTATTCGCCTCTTCAAATCGGAAAGCGACGATCGCTGGCAGCCTCAGGACGCATGAAGAAAAGAAGAGGAGTTACGAGAGCCACATGATCAACGTTGAGCAAGCATCGTTCATCCTGGTGGTGTTTAGCATGACTGGTCACATTGTTCATCCTGGTGGTGTATAGCATGACTGGTGGTGTTTAGTATGACTGGTGGTGTTTAGTATGACTGGTGGTGTTTAGCATGACTGGTGGTGTTTAGTATGACTGGTGGTGTTTAGTATGACTGGTGGTGTTTAGCATGACTGGTGGTGTTTAGTATGACTGGTGGTGTTTAGTATGACTGGTGGTGTTTAGTATGACTGGTGGTGTTTAGTATGACTGGTGGTGTTTAGTATGACTGGTGGTGTTTAGTATGACTGGTGGTGTTTAGTATGACTGGTGGTGTTTAGCATGACTGGTGGTGTTTAGTATGACTGGTGGCCAAGTGAAGGCAGCCTCCACACTGAAAACCCACACTGTGGGTATCAAGTCGGACAAGCATGGATAGCCTTTCTCAGCTGTAATGAGTCGGATCCGCGCACAGCAATCCTTCAGCTCTTGTGAAGGCAGCAGTAGAATGTCTTCATGGGCATCGCAACAAGGCAAGCAATTATGTGTTTACCTACCCCCCCCCCCCCCCCCCCCCCATTATTACTCGCTTTCACGACTCGTACAAGTCATTCGATTTTGTATAAGAAACTAAAATACAAACTGTATAGCACAGCACAGCACAGCACAGCACAGCACAATGCACAGCACAATGCACAGCACAGCACAATGCACAGCACAGCACAATGCACAGCACAGCACAGCACAGCACAATGCACAGCACAGCACAGCACAGCACAGCACAGCACAGCACAGCACAATGCACAGCACAGCACAGCACAGCACAGCACAGCACAGCACAATGCACAGCACAGCACAATGCACAGCACAGCACAATGCACAGCACAGCACAGCACAGCACAGCACAGCACAATGCACAGCACAGCACAGCACAATGCACAGCACAGCACAATGCACAGCACAGCACAGCACAGCACAATGCACAGCACAGCACAATGCACAGCACAGCACAATGCACAGCACAGCACAGCACAGCACAATGCACAGCACAGCACAATGCACAGCACAGCACAGCACAGCACAGCACAATGCACAGCACAGCACAGCACAATGCACAGCACAATGCACAGCACAGCACAATGCACAGCACAGCACAGCACAGCACAATGCACAGCACAGCACAATGCACAGCACAGCACAATGCACAGCACAGCACAGCACAGCACAATGCACAGCACAGCACAATGCACAGCACAGCACAATGCACAGCACAGCACAGCACAACACAATGCACAGCACAGCACAATGCACAGCACAGCACAGCACAGCACAATGCACAGCACAGCACAATGCACAGCACAGCACAATGCACAGCACAGCACAGCACAGCACAATGCACAGCACAGCACAATGCACAGCACAGCACAGCACAGCACAATGCACAGCACAGCACAGCACAGCACAATGCACAGCACAGCACAATGCACAGCACAGCACAATGCACAGCACAGCACTGTATAGCACAGCACAGCACAGCACAATGCACAGCACAGCACAGCACTGTATAGCACAGCACTGTATAGCACAGCACAGCACAGCACAGCACAGCACAGCACAGCACAGCACAGCACAATGCACAGCACAATGCACAGCACAGCACTGTATAGCACAGCACAGCACAATGCACAGCACAGCACAGCACTGTATAGCACAGCACTGTATAGCACTGCACTGTATAGCACTGCACTGTATAGCACAGCACAGCACTGTATAGCACAGCACAGCACAGCACTGTATAGCACAGCACAGCACAGCACAGCACAGCACAGTACAGCACAGCACAGCACTGTATAGCACAGCACAGCACAGCACAGCACAGTACAGCACAGCACTGCACAGCACTGCACAGCACAGCACAGCACTGTATAGCACTGCACAGCACTCCACTGTACTTACCGGTGGGAGAGACGTCTGTCGAATACGGAAGAAGAAGATAATAGCCACCGTGGGCAGTAACTCCCAGAAGAAAATGCAGAAGACAAATGTCACATAATGTGAGCCAATGTCACCTCCAACATCACCCTGTACAACACACACAAACAAACAACAACAAAAAGCAACAGCAGTAGCGACACAGATGATAGCAGCAGAGGCAGCA
>NC_088650.1:199038-206538 GCF_964019385.1 Sycon ciliatum
GAGGTAAAATTTGGCCCTCGACTCTTTGGGCGATCAAAGGTTCGCTGGAACCAGCAAGAAAAGGAACACGGGACAGGGCGTTGCTGATGCTGGAGCTCACGAAATGAAAACACATGAAGTTCGACTTGCAAAACAAACGTTCGTTCAAAAATTTGACATTTGATGTTGGACAAATGACCGAAGAACGCCGAACCGAAATTTGGAATGCAAAACCTCACTACTAACTGTTTACTGGGTATAATAGAAGTTTAGAAAACATGAAGTGCTTTCTTGTAAGAAAACCGACCAGCCGGCTGTGCAAGATCAGCAGACAATGCCAGGCAACTACAGTTCTCGGAGTGCATTCCCATGGCAACTACAGTGCTCAGAGTGCATTTCCATGGCAACTACAGTTCTCAGAGTGCATTCCTGTTGCAAAAGAAGGATCCACGAGCGGGATTCGAACCCAGCACCCCTGTCTTTCCGGGACAGTGCCCTACCGATTAGGCTACCGGGGATCACACACACTCATGGGTCCTTCTTGCTACACTGCTCCCCCGCCCCAACAGCAGTGTAGCAAGAAGGACCCATGAGTGTGTGTGTGATTCCCGGTAGCCTAATCGGTAGGGCACTGTCCCGGAAAGACAGGGGTGCTGGGTTCGAATCCCGCTCGTGGATCCTTCTTTTGCAACACTCAGAGTGCATTCCCATGGCAACGGAAGTGCATTATTTCCACTGGCCTTACTTCTGATAGATGTCCGTAAGCTGTTGAGAGAGTGTTTTCTTTTGCGTGTTGAGATGTACAGCCATTTCAGCCATACCTGCCAGCGCACTGATACCGTCCTTATCCAGAACTTCTGAACCAACCATGAAGCCTACTCACAAAGGACAGAAGTCAATCAAAACAATGCGTACACACACACACACATTTTTTTACTATTAAGGCGCCAGTCACACATGCATGGCGCTTTTGCGACACCACCAAAGCTGCACCACAAAAGTTGGGATATCCCCGGATCACCATGGATACTGCGCCTGGCGCCACTGGCGCCACGGCGGCAATCTCAAAAGCGCCACAACCAAAAAATTGGTGGCGAAACACAAAAGCGGTAGTGCAACTTTTGCGGCGTTGTCGTTGTTGGATCTCTTGGATCTTGGAAAAATTAGTTTTTCATCTCTCGTCATGAAGTGGACTGCTGACCAAGAGCAACTGCTCCTCTCCCTCTATTTCGAGGTCAACCATCCGACATGGGACTCGACTCAGGCGTCCACCGATGCTCAAGGAGCTTCCGCAAGATTCAAACGAAGAGAAATTGAACAACATGAATATTGAGGCAATCTCCATAGCTCTCCGCAGTCGCTGGTCACGACGTAGTCGGCGATTCTGGGCGTTTCTGCGATCCATACCAGCGCAGGAAAGGAATTTTGAGGCTACAGTCTTTTTCAGAGAAAAGTTTTACGACACCTGTGGAGACCCGTGAAGCTGCGTGCGTACCAAAGCCTTTGCATGTGTGACCGCCGGCAGAAAAGAGCCGCAAAAGCGCCCACTGCCAGCGTGTTGGAGGCAGCCGCAAAAGCGGTGTCGCCGCCTGCATGTGTGACCGGCGCCTAACACAGCCCTACTGGGAAACAGGTGGAGAACAAAAAGAAACGAGGAAAAGGACAAAACCGTTGGGGATATAGGGGCGACGTGCCGGTGTGTTGCGAGCAACTCAACTCAACCGACCAGAGGTCTCGGCGTCAGCGTTGCAACCAGGCATCGAAAAATGGGGGGGGGGGGGTGCACAAGAATGACTGCGAAACAAACAGAAGCTAGAAAATACCACAAAAATAATAACTTGGTGCGAAATAATGAGAAGAAAGTAATGACGCCCAAAAGCGCTAAATACGAAATTAAGAAAAGTCTCAGAAAAAGCTAAATCCAAAGCCGTACTGGATCCTCTACTGCAGTCTTGCACACACTATGTGTGTTAGAGTTACTAGCACAGTGTACATGAAACAATGCTGGCAACGAGACAAACTCTATGTTTTCCACCGGACAGCAGTGTATGTGACACTGACTAGCGGTGTACTAGCGGTGGATTAGGTGAACTGCAAATGTACAAAAAATGCCCAGTGCCCAAAACCGTACACCACTACAGTCGGTACTTAGCTGTAGCATCTATGCCAGGGATAGGGTCACTACCCAGCTATGGGGTCACTACCCAGCTATGGGGACAATACCCAGCTATGGGGTCACTACCTAGCTATGGGGTCACTACCCAGCTATGGGGTCACTACCCAGCTATGGGGTCCATGCCTGGCTATGGGGTCACTACCCAGCTATGGGGTCACTACCCAGCTATGGGGACAATACCCAGCTATGGGGTCACTACCCAGCTATGGGGTCAATACCCAGCTATGGGATCACTACCCACCTATGGGGTCACTACCTAGCTATGGGATCACTACCCAGCTATGGGGTCACTACCCAGCTATGGGGTCACTACCCAGCTATGGGGTCACTACCCAGCTATGGGGTCACTACCCAGCTATGGGGTCACTACCTAGCTATGGGGTCACTACCCAGGTATGGGGACAATACCCAGCTACGGGGTCACTACCCAGCTATGGGGTCACTACCCAGCTATGGGGACAATACCCAGCTATGGGGTCACTACCCAGCTATGGGGTCACTACCTAGCTATGGGGTCACTACCCAGCTATGGGGTCACTACCCAGCTATGGGGTCACTACCCAGCTATGGGGTCACTACCCAGCTATGGGGTCACTACCCAGCTATGGGGTCCATGCCTGGCTATGGGGCAGCACATAGCTATGGGGTCAATACCTAGCTATGGGGTCCATGTCTGGCTATGGGGCAGCACATAGCTATGGGGTCAATACCTACAGTCCATTTCAAAACTATAGACGCGTACCTAGGCAAAAACCGTTGTGCCAGCATATAAAACATAAAATCTGTGATCACTTTGGGCGTCTGTTATCCAATCGTTTAGAAACTATATGAGAGTAATTGTGGAGCGGACCTGAGCAATATTCCGAAAACTATTCTCAAAAAGTTCCAGCCAAATTTGAAATATTTCAAAAACCCTACGCGTCATAGTTTTGAAATGGACTGTAGCTATGGGGACAATACCTAGCTATGGGGTCAATACCAAGCTATAGGGTCATTACCTACATCATAGCGATGGGGTCAGCACCTAGCCATGGGGTCAATACCAAGCTATGGAGTCAGCACCTAGCTATGGGGACAGTCAGTACCAAGCTATGGGGTCAGACCTAGCTATGGGGTCGTTGCCTAGCTATGGGGTCGTGGCCTAGCTATGGGGTCGTTGCCTAGCTATGGGATCGTTGCCTAGCTATGGGGTCAGTGCCTAGCTATAGGGTAAGCATCTAGCTATGGGGTCATCACCTAGCTATGGGGTCAGTACCTAGCTATGGGGTCAGTGCCTACATGTAGCAATGGAATCCATACCTGTCGATGGGGTCAATACCCAGCGATGGGGGCAATACCCAGCGATGGGGTTCATACCCAGCAATGGGGTTAGTACCCGCTATGGGGTCCATACCCAGCTATGGGGTTCATACCCAGCAATGGGGTTCATACCCAGCTATGGGGTTAGTACCCGACTACAGAGCCAGTAGCTAGCCACACAGTCCCGTGTTTATCTTCTAAACTCACCTATGGCTTCCTCAAAGGCGAAGAGAACCTTGTAGCCTTCCTCTGACCGTTGCTTTGTGAGGTTTCCCATCCACTTGAAACCAGTTAGTGTTTCCTGATGGTTCACAAATAGGAAAGAAAACAATGAAGAGTTCAACTATTCAGATTAAAAAAATCCACTCCTAAAACATTGTTTGAAAACATCAGATCACACCACAGATTTTTACTACACTGCACATGTAGCAGTGGTTGAGAGTCACCTCAGATACTTACATCAAAATGGAAACCTTCCTGCTCGGCCATGGTAGCTATGATCTTGGATGATACCGTACTGGACATCATACACACCTTGCTTGCTAGAAACACAAGACAACACACAGCACACAAGAGTGACAACACACAACACACAACACACAAAACAACACAGTAGCACATGTTGAGATAACATGGCATGTACACAGTATAACATACACCAAGCACACAGCACAGCACAGCACACAGCATAGTACAGTTGCGCTCGGTGAAATCCGGCCCGAAGTGCAAAGCCGGCGCCGCGAAGCCAGCTCCCATTACATCACTGGCGATTTGTGCGTATGAACTCAATTGTACGCACCTCGTGTAAAAGTTCGGAGTGCACGTGTTGCATGCTAAAAACAGTTCAAAATTTCTTTCATTCACTTCACGAAGTACAGCTCAAGATCAAGAAGAGATAGAGAAGAAGGACATGGTCATTCCCAATGTGTGGGCTCTTCTCAAGAAGAGAATAATTCCACATCGCTGCGAGAATGCTGACCAGCTGGTGTAGGCACTGCACCTGGAGTGGGACTCGTTGGCTCCTGACACGGTTTCCCCATACGTGGAGTCAATGCCACGTCGTGTTGAAGCCCTAATCGAAGCAGACGATGGCCACACAAAATATGGAAGCCCTGCTGCTCTGTGTATGAAATAAACTGCTTCGAAACGATCTCCGTCTTCTTTACTTGTGCTGAACTGAAATGAATGTTACACTTGTCTTTGTTTGGCGCGGTTTTTTACACTTTGGTGTAGCATGCATGCGTATGAGTACAGCACAATCATGCACAGTTCATACGGCACACGTGCACACTAGCACTGTCACTAGCACTTGTACAACTTTGAGGGCGTCAAGGGCCGCATCAGTACTGGGCGCCAGTTATGCACTTCGGGCTGGATTTCACCGAGCGCAACTGTACATATCACACGGTATAGCACATAACTTAGCAAAGCGCAGCACAGCACAATGCACAGCACAGCACAATGCACAGCATACTGCACAGCACACTGCACAGCACAGCACACTGCACAGCACAGCACAGCACACTGCACAGCACAGCACAGCACACTACACAGCACAGCACAGCACAGCACAGCACACTGCACAGCACAGCACAGCACACTGCACAGCACAGCACACTGCACAGCACACAGCACAGCACACTGCACAGCACAGCACAGCACACTGCACAGCACAGCACACTGCACAGCACAGCACAGCACACTGCACAGCACAGCACACTGCACAGCACACTGCACTGCACAGCACAGCACACTGCACAGCACACTGCACAGCACAGCACACTGCACTGCACTGCACTGCACAGCACACTGCACAGCACACTGCACAGCACACTGCACAGCACACTGCACTGCACTGCACAGCACACTGCACAGCACAGCACACTGCACAGCACACTGCACAGCACACTGCACAGCACAGCACACTGCACAGCACAGCACACAGCACAGCACACTGCACAGCACACTGCACTGCACAATAGAACATGATGAGGCACAGCTGGGTAATATACACCACACAGACTGAGACTAAGAAGAGCGGCAATAAGACATCAAAGGGACATCAATGTCGGATGAATAGTGTGCAAAGAACGGCTTTCAGATCATGCTGGACCCGGTCGTAACTAGAATCAGATTTCATATAACCATGGTAACGGGGAGAGACAGTAGCAGTTTCGCTATGCTGAGCAGCTTCATGAATTTTTACTGTTGGAGCGGTATCCCGCCAGCAACAGCTGTGATTTCGCGTTATTATCGTGGGAGAACATGTTAAAACACGGTACGGGGGTGGGGGGTGGGGGGTGGGGGATCACAGTGAGTGCGTTCGATTATGCCCGCGAATCGATTCACGCTATTCACATCACCCCGTGTGAATAGGGTGAATGGATTCCGAATAGATTCCAGGGCTCATGACATGAAAATCGAACAACTTGAATGCATGCGAATGGATTCATGAATCGATTCAAGTGCGTAATGGAACGCAGACAGTGAGGTGGTGGTGGTGGGGGGAGGGTCACAGTGAGTGACAAAGCGATACAGAACTAGCCAGTCTGCTTTGCCATACCACACCTGTAGCAGCCCTTTGACATTACACTACACTACACTACACTAGACATTAGTAACCTGTATAATTATTACTAATCTGTACATTACTAATCTGTATTGATCAGTCCATAGCACAGCCAAACACAGTACATATGTACCTGCGAAATCAGGATGTGTACGTTGATGGTTCTCCCACAACCACCAGGCAAACAGTGCGCCTATCTCATTGCCAGAGAACACATGCCAAGAGCCACTAAATAAGATATACACACACATACACACACACATATACATAGACATAGACACACAAATACACACACAGCCAAATCATTAATGAATGGCAGTCATAATGACACGGTACAAGTGGTGGTTGAATGGGAATTAACTAATCTAACTCTACACAGCCTTCATCAACCTTGCAATTTTTTCTTCAATACACATCATATAAGAATAACAAGAATGCCAGCCAGCCAGCCAATTGGTCAAAAAGCTAACGTGAACACATGCAACTTGCTGCCTACACTCGTACCAGTAGGTTAGTTAACACTATGTCACTATGTCACTATGTCGCTATGTCACTATGTCGCTATGTCGCTATGTCGCTATGTCACTATGTCACTATGTCACTATGTCACTATGTCACTATGACGCTATGTCACTATGACGCTATGTCGCTATGTCACTATGTGCTGTAGGAGAGAGTGAGCAATGTGCTGGAGAGCCGCGAAGCCTTGTTGTGCATCATGTACTGAAGTAGATCAATAACTTGGTAATACTTACTCAGGTTTCTTCTCGGCAACAGCTAAACGATCGGCATCGGGATCATTAGCCAAGATCACCGTTGAACCACGGGCATCTGCTGCGGCCATGGCTAGATTCTAGCAGAAGATACACACGCCATGAAGACAAACACACCATGAAGGCACACACACACACACACACACACACACACACACACACACACACACACATACACACACACACACACACACACACACACACACACATACACACAC
Organism: Sycon ciliatum; assembly: GCF_964019385.1. Classification (NCBI taxonomy): domain Eukaryota; kingdom Metazoa; phylum Porifera; class Calcarea; order Leucosolenida; family Sycettidae; genus Sycon; species Sycon ciliatum. The sequence continues at coordinate 206,053 of NC_088650.1, forward strand.
ACACACACACACACACACACACACACACACACAAGATGAAGACACACATACGACGAAGACAGAGATAAGAATGCATCAGCTAACAATGGTATATGCACCGCCAATGCATGAGCTAACAATGGTATATGCACCGCCAATGTATGAGCTAACAATGGCATATGCACCGCCAATGCATGAGCTAACAATGGCATATGCACCGCCAATGCATGAGCTAAAAATGGTATATGCACCGCCAATGCATGAGCTAACAATGGTATACTGTAAAAGCCATATATATATAACGAAGTGCTAACTCCAACGAATTAACGAGGAGAAATCTGTCGTTAAAATAGAAATCGTTATACAGAAATCGATACATATACTGTCCTATTGAGCGTTGAGAATGAGTGAGAATCGTTACCTTTGGTACACGTAAACTAGTCAATTTTGGTAAATCGTTATATATGCGCCTCGTTAGAATAATGGCTTTTACAGTATGCACCGCCA
>NC_088650.1:211538-219038 GCF_964019385.1 Sycon ciliatum
ATTACATCTCTCAAATCTCCCGCTCAGCAGCAAATATGCATGGTAACCACGGATTTTTTTCAAATTTTCCCTCAGTGTGACCGGCCCCTTACTGTATGGTGAAATCTAGGATCCATGCAGAAAAAGTCCGAAGCTGCACACTCTTGGTTTGATTGACTGTTGGCTATATACCAGTACACAGCAAACAATGGGTGTAGTATACCAGTACACAGCTAACAATGGGTGTAGTATACCAGTACACAGCAAACAATGGGTGTAGTATACCAGTACACAGCTAACAATGGGTGTAGTATACCAGTATACAGCTAACAATGGGTGTACTATACCAGTACACAGCAAACAATGGGTGTAGTATACCAGTACACAGCTAACAATGGGTGTAGTATACCAGTACACAGCAAACAATGGGTGTAGTATACCAGTACACAGCTAACAATGGGTGTAGTATACCAGTATACAGCTAACAATGGGTGTAGTATACCAGTATACAGCTAACAATGGGTGTAGTATACCAGTACACAGCTAACAATGGGTGTAGTATACCAGTATACAGCAAACAATGGGTGTAGTATACCAGTACACAGCTAACAATGGGTGTAGTATACCAGTACACAGCAAACAATGGGTGTACTATACCAGTACACAGCTAACAATGGGTGTAGTATACCAGTACACAGCAAACAATGGGTGTAGTATACCAGTATACAGCTAACAATGGGTGTAGTATACCAGTACACAGCTAACAATGGGTGTAGTATACCAGTACACAGCTAACAATGGGTGTAGTATACCAGTACACAGCTAACAATGGGTGTAGTATACCAGTACACAGCTAACAATGGGTGTAGTATACCAGTACACAGCAAACAATGGGTGTAGTATACCAGTATACAGCTAACAATGGGTGTAGTATACCAGTATACAGCTAACAATGGGTGTAGTATACCAGTACACAGCTAACAATGGGTGTAGTATACCAGTACACAGCTAACAATGGGTGTAGTATACCAGTACACAGCTAACAATGGGTGTAGTATACCAGTACACAGCAAACAATGGGTGTAGTATACCAGTATACAGCTAACAATGGGTGTAGTATACCAGTATACAGCTAACAATGGGTGTAGTATACCAGTACACAGCTAACAATGGGTGTAGTATACCAGTACACAGCTAACAATGGGTGTAGTATACCAGTACACAGCTAACAATGGGTGTAGTATACCAGTACACAGCTAACAATGGGTGTAGTATACCAGTATACAGCTAACAATGGGTGTAGTATACCAGTACACAGCTAACAATGGGTGTAGTATACCAGTACACAGCTAACAATGGGTGTAGTATACCAGTACACAGCTAACAATCGGTGTAGTATACCAGTATACAGCTAACAATGGGTGTAGTATACCAGTACACAGCTAACAATGGGTGTAGTATACCCGTACAGTAAAACCTGGTGTAAGCGACCTCTCGTTTTAGCGACCACCTGCTCTTAACGACCATCTTTCCACGCACGGACAGTTCTACACAGACACTGTGGGACCTGGTTCTAAAGACCACCTGGCTTTAACGGCCGTTTTTCCTCGCACCGTGGGGTGGTTGCTTAAACCAGGTTTTACTGTACACAGCAAACACTGGGTGTACTATACATGTACATTGTACATGAGTGGTGCATGCTCAAAGGCACTTTAAAACATCAAGCGGCCTATCACAGTAGTAACTACTAGCAACTGACCGCATGCTGTTGTGGCGTGCGTCATGACCAATAACAACACCGTCCTTGTCAACATCAGAGAAGGCAACTTGCATATAGCGCAGTAAACCCTGTGTACAGACATACGCAGAAGAGCAGGAAATACATCTCTATGAGAAGTTTATCCACAGTCTGTAGAGGGCTCAATTTGCCGAAAGCAAAGAGCGGAATACACAGACAAATTTTCGTCTGATGACCGATTCAGTTCGTGAAAGTCAGAGTTACGAAAAAGCAACTGCTCGTTCTTCTGTCTGTGAAATACATCATTGAATGCTTTCCATCAATCAACGCAATAGTGCACACGCTGTGTCATGCCCGATGCTGACCCGCTCTATTGGAGGGAAAAGAACGAATGTCTAGTTTGAATGTAATGGATTAGATAGGGTTAAGTGACAATGTTGCGTGATGTCAGGTGTCGAGGTCAATGCCAGGAATAGCAATGTCAGTACTTCAAAAAACAAAACAAAAAAGTATATGCCTAGTTGGAAGTACTTGGAAGGTGGTTGCGGCCACTATAGGCCACTATAGGCCACTATACACGTGGAAAGGTGGCTTGTGTGCTATTTGATGTTTCCAAAAGTGCGGCTTCTATTCGAGTGCGACTTTTAAACAAGACTTTATGGCACACTACACACAGTGCACAGCGCACACTGTGCACTGTGCACTGTACAGTGCATAATGCACACTGTAACCTGCACAGTGCATAATGCACACTGTACATTGCACAGTGCATAATGCGCACTGTACATTGCACAGTGCATAATGCACACTGTACATTGCACAGTGCATAATGCACTGTGCAATGTACAGTGTGCATTATGCACTGTACATTGCACAGTGCATACTCACTCACTACACAGCACACACCGTCCACTGCACACTACACAGGGCATACCATCCACTACACACTGCACAACGCATATTGCACACTGGATGGTGCACACCATCCACTGCAAAGCGCATACCGTCCGTCCACTGCATACCATCCAATTCATAGTGTACACTGCAGAAAAGGACTGTAGTCAATGAATGTACCTGAGTGGTTTGAATGATGACAAGATCATTCATACAAGCATAGCCAGCTCCCATCCGGGCACGCAGTCCTAACAAAGCACAACAAAACAAAACAAACATAATCAAACAGAATAACAGGGCAGCTGTAAAAACCAATCACTGCATTGTGGTATGCTGCTCAGCTGGACAAATGTGACAAGGCAGTCATAATGAATAATTATACAATACGACAGGGCAGTCATAATGAACAATTATACAATGTGACACAGCAGCCATAATTATATAGTGTGACAGGCAGTCATAATTATAATTATAGTGTGACAGGCAGTCATAATTATACAATGTGACACAGCAGAGTTACAGGCAGTCATAATTAGGTGGTCTTTAGAACCAGGTCCCCTACATTAGGGAGGTTTAGTCCCACGTAACGGATACGGGAACGTGGGTGATACACGTAAAGTTCATGCAATATACCCACGGTCGCAATGTTGTGTTTAGTCACACAGATTCAATACTTGTGAAAACAAGACAAGTAAACACGTCATCTCGGGACATAAACATCTTGGATAAGGGTTCGGGAAGAAACGAAAGCACTTCAAAGTGAGCTTGGTTTGTGTTTGTGTCGATTATGGGTTGCCAGGGTTGGTCAGCTCTGAATGTGTTGTGCCTCGGAGGGCTTTCAAGACGAGCCATCAGGTATCGTGAGTTTTTGATTTGAGCATGTCTATTTTATCTGAATCCAAGTATCACCACCTTTCCCTTTCCCTGTGAGCCCTCGCACGGACTCAAGAACGACAAGAAAGACTTCGAAAAAACAAAGTTTTCATGCGTCAAAAAACAAAAGCATGAAAGCAAAAGGCCCAAAGACGAAGCTTTGAAGCTCATCTAATATTTTGATTTCGTGCTTCGAAAACTTCTTCAGCTGAGCACTCCCACAGCTTGCACAATGCGCTCCATTCTGATTTTCACTGGCGTTCTGGCTGAACGTGGGTGACCCTCCATACACAGTATGTCCTGAGTCAGAAAACAGCAGCTGTACGTGGGTCACTGAGTATCACGTGGTACACACACGTAAAGTACACACGGATTACGTAGGGCTAAACCTCCCTATTGGTGGCATATGGGATCTTGTAATAATGCTTCCATATGCTCATATTGACAGGTGTGGAGAAAAGAACTTGTTCATGCAGGCAAAGCACCCACGAGTTTCACACCTCACTCGAGTGCATGCAGCGCACCTTGTACTGTCACTTTGCCACTTCTGCTGACTGCATGCCCAGCTTCTGAGCCCACTTCAACCCTGTTGCAGTGAATCCTGCCAGACAGCATAACACTTTTGGCTAGTTTTAGTCGCTGCATGCAGGGTCAGATATGGCACTTGGTACACAAAAGTCGATCACTGGTCGCGCAAAGCAGGTGGTCGCTGTATCCGGTGCAGTTTCTGTGTAGAACTGTGCGTGCATGGAAATATGGTCGTTAAAACCAGAGGTCACTTAAAACCAGAGGTCACTTAAATCAGGTTTTACTGCACAATCTGCAGATACCCCGAAGAGTAGATAAACAAGAGTGTGCAACTCCGCATCTCTCCTGCACAATCTGCAGATACCCCGAAGAGTAGATAAACAAGAGTGTGCAACTCCGCATCTCTCCTGCACAATCTGCAGATACCCCGAAGAGTAGATAAACAAGAGTGTGCAACTCCGCATCTCTCCTGCACAATCTGCAGATACCCCGAAGAGTAGATAAACAAGAGTGTGCAACTCCGCATCTCTCCTGCACAATCTGCAGATACCCCGAAGAGTAGATAAACAAGAGTGTGCAACTCCGCATCTCTCCTGCACAATCTGCAGATACCCCGAAGAGTAGATAAACAAGAGTGTGCAACTCCGCATCTCTCCTGCACAATCTGCAGATACCCCGAAGAGTAGATAAACAAGAGTGTGCAACTCCGCATCTCTCCTGCACAATCTGCAGATACCCCGAAGAGTAGATAAACAAGAGTGTGCAACTCCGCATCTCTCCTGCACAATCTGCAGATACCCCGAAGAGTAGATAAACAAGAGTGTGCAACTCCGCATCTCTCCTGCACAATCTGCAGATACCCCGAATCTCTCCTGCACAATCTGCAGATACCCCGAAGAGTAGATAAGAAAGAGTGTGCAACTCCGCATCTCTCCTGCACAATCTGCAGATACCCCGAAGAGTAGATAAACAAGAGTGTGCAACTCCGCATCTCTCCTGCACAATCTGCAGATACCCCGAAGAGTAGATAAACAAGAGTGTGCAACTCCGCATCTCTCCTGCACAATCTGCAGATACCCCGAAGAGTAGATAAACAAGAGTGTGCAACTCCGCATCTCTCCTGCACAATCTGCAGATACCCCGAATCTCTCCTGCACAATCTGCAGATACCCCGAAGAGTAGATAAACAAGAGTGTGCAACTCCGCATCTCTCCTGCACAATCTGCAGATACCCCGAAGAGTAGATAAACAAGAGTGTGCAACTCCGCATCTCTCCTGCACAATCTGCAGATACCCCGACCCACGGCGGAATGTTTTTGTTGACGTCACCTTTTTTCAGAAAAAAAACGTGCATTTTGCCACACAGCAGTGAGAGAGCACGTGCTGGCCACCGACTTTGTAACGTAAAGTCCGGCCAAGTGCATGAGGCAAAACTTACCAAAAGACTCGCAGCGTAGGCGTCGTAGAAAAGATGACGTCAACAAAAAATTCCGCTGTGGGCCAACCCATCCCGGAGTTCCACACTCTTGTTTATCTCCTATCTCCACACAGGGTACCCTGTAAAAAGACTTATACGAGGTGAATAGCAATTTCTGGACATGAAAATAAAATAGAGCCCCACTGGCTGTGTGTTTTACATTTTTCTTATATCTTCGTATTTATTGTATGGCCTAATCCTTCATCTTTCCAAGTATGTGACAATTGCTCATGTTGTGATCCCAGAGACTTGATAGCAGGACGTTTTTGACAGGCCAATTTTTTTGGCCTAAATTTCAGTGTGTGGAATTCTGGACATGAAAGTAAAATAGTGTCAATAGGCATCCTATACTGCACCGTTTTTGTTATTTTTTCTATTGGTGGACTGCAGTTGGCCTCTTCACACTTCTAGCCAACAGGTCCAAGACTATACAGCGTCTGAAGTGGAGTGCACATGGGGAAGCCAAACATTCGTCCATTACTTCTTATTTTACTCAAAATTCAAAATTCTCATGCGACATAGTACATGCACAGCAAGACCCGTTGAAATGCCGCACAAGCAAAGGCTATCAACAAGGCACCATACCCTAACCCTTGTTATATCATCCGTATCATGCCTGTCATGATTGTCTGAAGCTATTGTCTGTGTTGTGGTTGACTTCACTCCTTAGTGCTATTGACTGGCTTTTCGTACAATACCTATTGTTGTCTGGAGACATACTGTCTAGCCTTCCCCTCGTGCGCTTATTGATACACTATCCAGCTGTCCAGTGGCTCTCCTTCTACCGCTCTCTATCTCGCTATACTCTTCTTCACACTCTATAAGTTCGTGTCTTCTTTACAATAAAATCAGTTCAGTGACTGACGAGTTCGAGATCACAACAACCCTAACCAGTTGAAATGCTGCACAAGCAAAGGCTATCAACAAGGCACCCTACCCTAACCCTAACCCGTTGAAATGCCGCACAAGCAAAGGCTATCAACAAGGCACCCTACCCTAACCCTAATCCGCTGAAATGCCGCACAAGCAAAGGCTATCAACAAGGCACCGACACGAGGAGAAACTACAACAGCCCAGCTGTCAACTACGGCAAGAAAAACTTCATCAACTTGACTGACTTGACTCTACACGCGACGAAAAATTATTTTACTCGAAATGTCCAGAAATGTACAATGTCCAGAAATAGCAATTCACCTCGTAGTCTCTGGGGATTGCCCTAATAACAACGATGACGACGACGACAAACGATGACGACGACGACAAACGATGACGACGACACCATCACCACCACCACCACCACCAACACACTGTGCACTACATAAGCATGGTCTACTAACCAGCAGTGCCGAAAGCCAGTCGTTTCATGAGCAGAGCGTTCAGCTTGTCATGATTCTTCTCCTGGACTAGCTGAATGATCTCATCTCGTGTCACCGGATTCTACATATACACACACAAATACACATAGACATTTCAACAAACGAAGAGACAAAGCCAGTTGTAAACCTGATGAGGAATGTCTCAGTACTCCTTGTTTACAATAAAACATGGATCATGCCAGAACAGCAGGGTGAAAAAGCAATGAGACAGGTACTCATTGTCAGTTTGGTGCTAGAGTGTGCACGTCTGACTGTTCAAAATCTGGTCATTATTGGTGGACTCTAACGCATAGCTTGTGCCCCGCTGTTTTCCATGTTTTCAATTTTAATATTTCTTTGGCTCACCATCTGAGCTGAGTTCTTATGAAACAATAATTATAGTCATGAATAGTTGAATGTCTGCAAATATGTAACCAGTGCAACAGACGAATACCTCATCATACTGCAGCCACTCTCTTATCTTGCCGTCCAATGACGCATCACCCGTATCAATCGGGAGATCCATGTTGAAAATCTACGCACTGAGATTTACGCCTTGTTTGGTTTGGTTTAGTTCAAAACAGGTGAACGCAGAGTGGAAAGAAACCCACTCAAGCAACAATGTGCAACCAGAAGTTGTGCCGGAACAGAACTAA
>NC_088650.1:224038-231538 GCF_964019385.1 Sycon ciliatum
TGATGAATGAAATCACCTTACCCATCCTACACATCACTGTCTGACTGCAGATCCTACACATCACTGTCTGACTGCAGATCCTACACATCACTGTCTGACTGCAGATCCTACACATCACTGTCTGACTGCAGATCCTACACATCACTGTCTGACTGCAGATCCTACACATCACTGTCTGACTGCAGATCCTACACATCACTGTCTGACTGCAGATCCTACACATCACTGTCTGACTGCAGATCCTACACATCACTGTCTGACTGCAGATCCTACACATCACTATTTGACTGCAGATCCTACACATCACTGTCTGACTGCAGATCCTACACATCACTGTCTGACTGCAGATCCTGCACATCACTGTCTGACTGCAGATCCTACACATCACTGTCTGACTGCAGATCCTACACATCACTGTCTGACTGCAGATCCTGCACATCACTGTCTGACTGCAGATCCTACACATCACTGTCTGACTGCAGATCCTACACATCACTGTCTGACTGCAGATCCTGCACAGCTACAGCCTCAGCCTGGTACAATCTTGCCTAGCCTACAGCCAGTATAAGGCATGGCAGTGTGGTGATTAGCAGTATCAACCTGGGCCCGGAATGTAGCGATCTTGCGTGGTCGCAAACCCACCGACCGTACAGTTATGGGAGCATAAGCTAACTGAGCATGAGTAGTACCACAACAGTGACTGTGTTACCATGGTTACCTAGCAGATAATTATGTTCCCACACACAAGTTTGTACCCAGCTGCAGAACACACTGCTCACTGACGTCATGACCTGTCCATCCATACAAACAGACCTACCCACCTACCCACCTACTAACCTACCCCCCTACCCCCCTACCCCCCTACCCCCCTACCCCCCTACCCCCCTACCCACCTACTACAGTACTACTAGGTACATACATGACATTGTACATGTACATGTACATGCATATCAGATACGACACACCTACGACACAAGGCCTTATCAGAAATAGGGGAGGGAGTCTGCATAGCCAGCACGTGATTATGATTGTAATGGTAGCGTAGTGCAGCCTGACTGGCCCTGAGCCATGAAGAAGATTGTTTGCACTCCATTTACGCTGGAACATACGCGGCATGCACTATACTACAGTTGCGCTCACTGAAATCGGACCCAAAGTGCAAAGCTGGCGCCCTGGACACGTTCGAATTACATCATTGTAGTTGTGGGGTTTTTTGTACATGTGTACGTGCAGCTGGATTCATGTCATCACTTCCAGAGCGTCAAGGGCGTTCTAGTTGAGGGCGCCAAACATGCACTCTGGGTCGGATTTCAGCAAACGCACCTGCCAAACATGCACTCTGGGTTGGATTTCAGCAAACGCACCTGCCAAACATGCACTCTGGGTTGGATTTCAGCAAACGCACCTGCCAAACATGCACTCTGGGTTGGATTTCAGCAAACGCACCTGCCAAACATGCACTCTGGGTCGGATTTCAGCAAACGCACCTGCCAAACATGCACTCTGGGTCGGATTTCAGCAAACGCACCTGCCAAACATGCACTCTGGGTTGGATTTCAGCAAACGCACCTGCCAAACATGCACTCTGGGTTGGATTTCAGCAAACGCACCTGCCAAACATGCACTCTGGGTTGGATTTCAGCAAACGCACCTTTACATCTACATGTAACAGTACTCAATTTCATGAGTAAATCAACAAATTTTGGCCTGTGAGAAACTTTGGGAGATCTTGAAATGAAACTTTTGGCCGTGATCAAACTTTGGCCGATTGGGGTTCAATCTTGCATCATTTGACTCTATGACAAACTTTGGCATGCGATTTACTCTAGCCAGTTGGCACCAAGTGGCGAAATCAGCGATACTAAATCACCAGCGAAAATTAGTTGATTTACTGAGTACACCCAGTTGGACACGTGAAGTCCAGCAGCCTCATTGTACTGCCTCATTGTACTGAAGTCCTTGGATCACTGGGCAACCGGAGCTGCCCGGGAACTATCAAGTTACAGAAATTGCCAATTCAGTGGCGTTGGATTGCACCCATGTAACACCAGGAAGTACTTCCACCATAACCCTTGTGTCCCAAGGCGACCGTATCTGGGGGAGGGCAGTTCAACCCAAGGCGACCGGATCTGGGGGAGGGCAGTTCAACCCAAGGCGACCGGATCTGGGGGAGGGCAGTTCAACCCAAGGCGACCGGATCTGGGGGAGGGCAGTTCAACCCAAGGCGACTGGATCTGGGGGAGGGCAGTTCAACCCAAGGCGACCGGATCTGGGGGAGGGCAGTTCACTGTGACTTACTGTTCTACTATAGATATTTGCTGCGGGAGAGACCGATGACAAAAAAAGAATTAACTGGTTTGAGGGAAAGAGTATTTTGGCAATATTCGAAATATTGGCAGTATTTCTTTATTCATTTTGTGCAGCTGAGAGCCTGTGCCAGGTTTGCAAGTGGAAAGAAAATGCTGCAGTGGAGTTGGAGAGTTCTGAGGCAAGCCTTATAAGTATAAGAATTTTGAAAAAAATAGAGCAGCTCTAGAAGGATAAGATTTGTGCAGGCCATTGCTCAATGTAGTTGCTACGAGTTACGCGTATACGGTAGCATTTACTACCACCTAAGCTAATCAGTGTCCACGTGACGTACAATAAAGCGGCGGCATGGGGAAATCATCACTATGCACACCGTACATAATACCAAGAGTATTATAACCCCTGGCCCAGCCTGGGGGGTTATATATACTCTTCATATTACTAGTACTAGGTAAGTTCTGGAGCTGTGTGTGCGTGCCTACACTGTGAGCGCTGTGCACAATGTGCGTGAAACGTTGGCGTTGCAAAAGCAGTCCAATGGAGCATAAAAATTAAATATTCTAAAGCAGCTCTGAAGCAGTGAGTGAGCAAGTGATAACAAGCATACCAAGTACATGATGTGACAAGTGTCTGTTGTACTGCGTGTTGTACTGCGTGACGTCACGGGATATACAACAATGGAACATGGAAGCAGGGTATACGCCTTGTAGGTTGTAACCGCTTGGTAGGTCACGTGTAACCGCTTGGTTAACCGTTAACATTTCAACCGATAACCTGGAGACTGTAACCGTTTCATCCCTAATACATGACTGCATAGCACACACATCGTACAGGTATGGCATGCTTGCAACCTGCACCAACCCCCATTACTATGCAACAGTCGTAGACCTTGATAGTGCCATGGTATGACCACCGCTGCCTCCATGGTTGCCATGGCTATCAACACCTCTATCATCAGGACCTGCAATGGGGTCCGGGTGAAGTTGAAAGAGGGTTCGGGACGTCTGCCGGGCAAGTCCACCTCTTGGCTTGCCAGTCGCCGCCGTCGCCGCCGCACCGCCATCACATGCAGAGTCCAACGATGGCCGGAGCTCACTTTCAGCACCAGAATCTATAGAGCTCTTAGGAGTCATGGGTTCACAGTCGTATGACCATTTGCCACCTACACCTGTAGCTGTAGCTGTAGCTGTAGCTGGGTGATCACTAATACATGTAACAGTGGTGAGGTTACCATCCGAAAAGGCAGAGGAGAGGCGGAGAGGTTTTCTTGTTGAGGGATTCCTAGATAATGGCGCTGGCACTTCCTGGATACCGTCAGCTGAGAATAAGACCTTCACATCCGATGACGACGATTTCTTTCTCTGTCTGTCGTCTTCACCACCACTGGCAGCAGCTTGGCTAGTCACGTGTTCAGTACCAACACCCTGTGTACTGGGTGATGATGGTGGAGGGTTGGAGAAATCAAACAACACTTTCCCCTTGGTAGCCAGCGGAGTCGCAACAGAACGCTTTCGCCTAGGCGGATCGGGACAACCTTCAGCGCATGTCTCTTGCTCGGATGTTGGACGAAACTGATCATCCTCTTCCGACACTTGTGGAGGCAATCGAGATTTGTCAAAGAGGATTTTCGAAGTCTGTTTTCGCATCAGTTTTGGTCGTCCCTGCGCTCCTGGACCTTGCGGCTGGTCATTCTTCTCCGCGCCGGTGGGTAGTGGCGATGCCTCGGTCACCATTTCCGAGCCACCCACCGCCGCCGCTGCTGCTTCTGTGCCAGACGAGGCTTTGGCCTCATCACCTGTCACCGGATACAGTTCTTGAGTTATCGCTCCTTCAGCACTCGAATCAGAAATGTTACTAATTTTTCGTCCGCCAAGTAGAGATGCATCCGACGACGCAGAATTCCATCGTTCCATCTTTCTCAAATCGACCGATCCGCTCTTTCTCCGAACCGCTCTTTCTCCGATCCGCTATGATGCGCGCAGCGACAAACAACTGGCCAGGGTACTCAAAGAGTCAAAGAACTTTATTGAAAAATCCAAGATTATCCGGAGAAGAATGATCAGAGTAGCCAACTGGCCAGGGACTACCGTTGGACTACCGCGGAAGCGCGAGTGCTGGAGGATATCCGGATATCGACAGCTCGTAAATCATGGCAAGCCTAAGTAATAGTTGACGTTCCGAGCCGCATCCACGGCTAATAAGCGAGCAAAAAGGCATAATCGTGGGCAGGGCCGGCACAGCTTCGAGTTCGAGCTCGACGCAAGGCCACTGCGCAACGATAGATGTATATTATGGCTTCGAGCTTCCATGACATGAGCACTGGCTAGATTATTAGGAGGATCGTGAATGCAATCAACGCCTGTCGCCTCTGCCTCTACTCTAGCACTAGCAGTACAGCAGACCTGTACGCCTCTATTCGCAGAGCAACACTTACTTGGCGGAAAGGAGAACCGGCTGAGCGGCTCAGGATCACACGAGTGCACTGGCATGGTGGCTATAATTATTTACAACAAACGACACTTTTACCTGTCAGGAGCGATACGCGTGCATGATGAACATGATGAATGGGGTGAGGACTTCCTGCCATTCATAAAGACGTTTCCGGGAGAGCATTGCAGTGAGTTCGTCAATCGCGGAACTAGTCCCAAAGCCAAAGGCAAAGAACTACTTTACAGTTCAAGAACTTGAAGAAGAGCTAGATAGAGTGCAATGAACTATTACTAGTACTTGGATGAAGTGCATCAGCTCCGGTCGTCGATGAATGGAGTGCTATTTAGTACACGTTCCCGAGATCGATACGAGTAGCGCTAGCACTGAGTTTTACTGACAATAGTACAATCATACTTGTATTGGCAGTCGACTCCGACACACTACCGGTATCCGTACCGGTACGCGGTATCCATGGTATCGGTAGTGTGTAAAAATATCCACTCCTTGTTCACGTGCCAGTATAAATTTTATTATAACGTTACTGGCACGTAAACAAGGAGTGGATATTTTTAGGCTGCTACACAAGTCTGAAGCACTCTACATACAGTACTAGTACACGTGCAGTACAGTAAAATAATTTTAAATTAACTTACTTCGCAACAAAGACACCACCACCACCACCACCACCACCAATGGCAATGGCAATGGCACCATGCTGTGCTGGTAGATCTACCATACCAAGCGGCAAGGCCTCAAGGCCTCAAGGCCTCAAGGCCTCAAGGGGCAATCAGCATGATCAATGCTGTGCATAACTAATTACTTCGTGAAAGAGGTCCTCAGAAAGTAGTATTTTAAAAATAGCAAGTAAGATGCAAAGAGACAAAAAAGTATGCTATGAGTATAACTCCTGAGCCCAGGGCACAGGGTACTGTAGACCTACTAACAGCTGCTCAGAACTAGTTGAAGTGATTCTTTGAAATGCTTCACTGCTTTTAAAGCTGGGCCATGCATCAGATTCAGTGCTGTGGAAGCACATGCATCAGATTCAGTACTGTGGAAGCAGCAACAGTAGTATTGTCATAATGTGATTAAGGTATGTGCCTAAAAAGACCAAGACAGCTAGTGTACATCTACTCACTCACTTCACATTCATCACTGGACACTGAGAGACCAAGAGAGTCAGAGACCAAGAGAGTCAGAGACCAATGCGGCAATGGACAGATGAGCCCCACAAAGCCCCATCCACACTAGCACTACAAGTACAACTAGTACCAGTACTACAGACTAGTACAGACTACAGACTAGTACAGTACTACAGACTAGTACAGTACTACAGACTGACTAGTACAGACTACAGACTAGTACAGACTACAGACTACAGACTAGTACAGTACTACAGACTAGTACAGTACTACAGACTGACTAGTACAGACTACAGACTAGTACAGACTACAGACTAGTACAGTACTACAGACTGACTAGTACAGACTACAGACTAGTACAGACTACAGACTAGTACAGTACTACAGACTACAGTGCTGCCAAACCGTCCGATTTTTCGGACAGTGTCCGATTTTTGAAGGCTCTTCCGAAAACCGGTCCGAAAAGGGAAACGTCCGAAAAGCAGCCAAAATGTCGGAGATCATTACTTTCCTATGCAGAAGTCCTGTATTTTCACTTTTCAGCGCAACTGAAGGCACAAATCACTGTACATTTGCTTCTAAAAAGGCTAGCGCTTGTACGTTGTAGGCTGTGGAAGTGCAAAGTAACATGCCTGGATCAGGCTGGATGGCATGTGCGCTGACAGTCTGTACAGAGTCAGTGTGCGACCACACTCATCGTTACAAAATTCATGACAACTCCGGGGCTACCATGGCAACGAAGCGAATTTTCATGGTGTTTTAGGCGATATTTTGAATTCTCTGTAAAAAAGTTGCCGAGGAGAAAAATTCGCACCATGTGGCCAGCCTTGGCGGTGAAGGGTGTCCGATTTTGGGCGAAAATTATTCGGCAGCACTGAGACTAGTACAGACTACAGACTAGTACAGTACTGCAGACTAGTACAGTACTGCAGACTAGTACAGTACTGCAGACTAGTACAGTACTGCAGACTAGTACAACTAGTACAGTACTGCAGACTAGTACAGTACTGCAGACTAGTACAGACTAGTACAACTAGTACAGTACTGCAGACTAGTACAGTACTGCAGACTAGTACAGACTAGTACAGACTAGTACAGACTACAGACTACAGTACTGCAGACTAGTACAACTAGTACAGACTACAGTACTGCAGACTAGTACAGACTACAGTACTGCAGACTAGTACAGTACTGCAGACTAGTACAACTAGTACAGACTAGTACAACTAGTACAGACTAGTACAACTAGTACAGTACTGCAGACTACAGTACTGCAGACTAGTACAGACTACAGACTACAGTACTGCAGACTAGTACAGACTACAGACTACAGCACTGCAGACTAGTACAGACTAGTACAGACTAGTACAGTACTGCAGACTAGTACAACTAGTACAGACTAGTGCAGACTACAGCACTGCAGACTAGTGCAGACTACAGTACGAGGTCATTTGCTATTTTTGGACACTGAAATTAAATAGCACCCCATTTAATATGTTGGTTTGTAAGATAAATTAAATTTCTTTCTTGCTTTTCTACTGGCAAACTTATGCTTTACCACCACCACACACACCTGAAGGTATAGAGTTGAAGCATGCGGCCACAACTTGACCTGATCGAA